>NC_054875.1:49754666-49892166 GCF_018320785.1 Cheilinus undulatus
TCAAGATCTGAGGCATCATGTAGAAATCAAACCGCAGCAGGAACTAAAACATGTTGAAATCTCTGAATAACAGTCAGACCGGCAGCAGTGGAGATAAATATCAGACACTCAGTTTTATCAAGTGTTTAATATTCTATCAGACTTCTAACTGTCAGGATTGTTCTAGAGTAGCTTAGCTTCATTTCTGCCTTCTTTACATATAAAAATAGAAACTTAAAGAACATATTTCTAGGTATAAATAAGGTATGTGGATACAAACACAGTGAAAGAGCGAGGCTCCATCATACAGACCGTATTAATGGTGTTAATAAAAGAAATACTCACTGAGGTTGTGGTTGTCTTTCTTCTGTCTCTCCTTGATCAGAGCTTTGGTCTCCACATCTACAATGAAAACAACATCAACTTTATTTCTCCTAACTTTATACAACAACATTTATTATTCATGTGAAACTGCAGGAGGGTTAAATGTCTTCAAATGTTCTTTAGGGTGAGACAGGATCAGCAGGAAGTGTTCTTTTATTTTGGAGAACAGACGTCCAAGTTCCCTGGACAGGAAGTGGAACTGATGATGAGGGAAAAAACGTGTGTGTGTGTGCGTTCAGAGGAAGTCATGGTGTTGACTCATCAAACTGAAGAAGAAGAACAGATTTAGGAAAACTGAGGGGAGGAGCTTAAGGCTTAGGAGGAACCAATCAGAATTCAGCTCTGCAGAGTGTCCACTGTTACATAAAAACCTCTGACTTCTCTGTTAATGATGAGGACAAAGATCAGTGGTTCTTTTAACAAATTAAAATATATTCAAGCCTCCTCCATAGTTGAATCTCCAGGAAAATCCTCTCAGAGAGGATCAACGTGACAAAAGGATGGTAGCTCGCTCTATTAGACAACTTTTGTAAAATCGACACTGAGATGTTTCATCAGATTTTCTTGACTTAGTTTTTGTAGTTGTGCTTTCTGGTGTAGTCATTGCCAGCCCTACATCTTTCTGGAAGTCTTTTCCAAGAACTGCCATAGTTTGCTGACAGTGTGAAACAGCGTGCGTGTTTTTACAGTGAATAAGTGACTGCCTGAATCTTCACCCCCTTTAAAGTGACTGATTTAATCCAACAGAGGTCCAGACGGTTGGTGGTAGTAGTCTCACAGTTAGTGATTGTAGAATAAAGACATCTGTGTCTGGTAGATCCAGTCATTGGTTCATCAGTATTCATGGCTACCATTACACCATGAAGACAAAAGAATACTCCAGAGAAAAGGTTTTTGAAAAGTGTAAGTCAGGAGATGGAGACAGAAACACTTCCAAGCCTCTGAACATCCCCCAGAGTTCAGTTAAATCCAAGAAATGAAGGAATATGTCACATGTGTAAATCTGCCGTCCTCACAAACCGAGTGAGCGTGCAAGAAGGTGACTAGTGAGAGAGGACACCAAGACACCTATGACTACTCTGAAACACACCATTCCAATGTGGAGCCCAGTGGCAGCAGCATCATGCCATGGGGATGCTTCTCAGCAGCACCGTGCTGTGGGGACGCTTCTCAGCAGCATAATGAGTGGAACAGTTTTCTAAAGATGTCTAGATGTTTGAGCCTGACTGAGACCTATCCACACAGACTTAGAGCTGTGACTGCAGCCAAAGGTGACTTGACTACATACTGACTAGAAGGAGGTGGATTTTTACAGTCACTTATTTATATGATCATAGCGATCTAGATTAATGTTTGCTCCTCCCTGGCTTCTTTTGGTACGAGGCTAAAAACTTAACATCATGAGCTCCATCATTCCTGAAAACATCACTAAGTTCTTCACTGTCTGACTGATTGGGTTCATGTTTCTTAGTAAGGTGATGCCCTGGGTTTCAAATTATAACTCCAAGTGTCTAGCACGTTCCATCTCACAGGGCATTTAGAGCAGAAGATAACCATTATGTTAACAGACCAAGAGGACTCACCGCTCATCTCTCTCTTGACGGCGTGCAGATCAGCCGGGCAACTGTTGCTAACAGTGATGGTGGGCGTGGCCATCCCTCCGCTGCCGCCGTACATGTCCAGCATGTTCCCTGACACCGGCAGCTGAAATCGACCAATCAGAGTGCAGAATCAGCAGCTGATACAGAAACTGACATGAGGAAAATCAGAGGATGTCTACAGCTGTGATTGGCTGCTGGAGGATACGGCTGTGAGCTTCTCTGGTATGGAGAGTGTATCAGCACACACTCACACACGCTGATGACCTTCAGTAGATCAGAGGTCAAAGGTCAGAATTAGGGGTCAAACAAACAGGTTTTGTCTTAAATCACTCACTCTCACTCCCATCCACAGCTCATGTTCAAATGTCTGTTTTTACAGCAGAAATAAAAACATTACAGCCTGGTTCAAAGGCTGCTGGTCTATGTCTTTACTGCATGTTCCAAAAATGTTGGGACAACGTTATGAAAAGACAGGGAAGTTGTAAAATGCTAAGAAAAAACTTGGAACATATCATAGGTAAGAAGTTACTGGTTGACTTTCATTGAGGCAATGCCAAGCCACTTTCGTTGGAGCTACAACAGCATGGCTTCACTATACAAGAGGGCGGGGCTAGTCTGGCATGCATGCAAAAGGCAAGGATGGAATGCTTTTGACTTCATCCTTGAAGATAAGGATAAAATGTTTTTGAAGCTAGGGATGTTTGGGGATTTTTTTCCTCCATTTTTGCAAGCTAGGAGCCTCCTCGCCATTTCCACTGGAGCTGATGGTGTGAATGGGTGTGAATGAGTAGGGGTGACCTGCGGTGTAAAAGCTTTTTGATTCTGAGTTTCTTCGTTAACTGGCAGGAGCAAATCGCTGCTACAAAGATTTTCTTCACATTTCTTTGTTCAGTCAGATGTTTTTGTTTTACCCAAGGTCCAAGCCACAACATCTTTATCAAAAAATAAAGAATTTCATAAATGGGGGTGATGATTTCTCATTTAGAAGGTAGTAGTGAGTCTTGAGGCCCCACAGCTTGAGAACCACTAACCTAAAGTCTATGGTTAGAAACCAAGAAAACAAAAAGACGTCTTAAGGCAAGTTAATAGTTTTCAAAAACCAACAAACTCCTAGACCCTGTCTGAAAAACCATTAGCAGCATAAAGTCTGAGATATAAAACTCCTTTAACGCAAACATTTCAAATTTGGTCCCACAGTCCAAAACCATGCTTGTTAGGGTAACTGGTGAATCTAAATTGCCCGTAGGTGTGAGTGAGAGACTGCCTGGTTATCTCAGCCTTGATATTGATTGGTGATCGGTCCATAGTGTAGCCGGGATAGGCTCCACCCCCCACAACCCCAAACAGGATAAGTGGTGGAGATAATGGATGGACGGATGGATTTCAAGCTTGGTTTCTTGTTAATCTATGGTTTCATAATGTCAAAAAATGCTCCAGTGGCCGTACACCCTGTTCAAATTTCCAACCAAAAGCTGCTGCTAGAAAAAGAGAAAGCACTGACTAAACTGCACAAACACATTGGCAACATTTGGAAAAAGTTGTGACGTTGTTAACTTTACAAAGCAGATAGATTGTCCAGATTCATGTACGTTATCAGACAGATCCATCCTGCAAAGCTCCAGTCTCACTGTGACCAGTCTGAGAACGGACCAATCAGTGTTGACTGAGGAGAACGAGGCGGTAGCTGTGGTTTAGTTCTGTGGTTGACATCTGTGGTTTAGTTGGTATACAGTGGCTATTAATGTAGCAATAGTATAGTTAGTATAGTTTTCTTCAGAATTAAACCTCATTTTTTATTAAAACAAGAGCAAAAAGGCAGCACTGAAAGATTATCTTGGTGGGAAAGATGATTTTGCTCTTCTGCCATTGGCATGATTTTGTTTCACCAAATGGTCTCCGGGTCTATCAGGGTCCATTCTCTGGGTCTATCGGGGTCCATTCTCTGGGTCTATCAGGGTTCTTTCTCTGGGTTTATCAGGGTCTATTCTTTGGTTTATCAGGGTACATTGTCTGGGTCTATCAGGGTCCATTCTCTGGGTCTATCAGGGCCATTCTCTGGGTCTATCAGGGCCATTCTCTGGGTCTATCAGGGTCCATTCTCTTGGTCTATAAGAGTCCATTCTCTGGGTCTATCAGAGTCCATTCTCTGGGTCTATCAGGGTCCATTCTCTGGGTCTATCAGAGTCCATTCTCTGGGTCTATCAGGGTCCATTCTCTGGGTCTATCAGGGTCCATTCTCTGGGTCTATCAGGGTCCATTCTCTGGGTCTATCAGAGTCCATTCTCTGGGTCTATCAGGGTCCATTCTCTGGGTCTATCAGGGTACATTCTCTGGGTCTATCGGGGTCCATTCTCTGGGTCTATCGGGGTCCATTCTCTGGGTCTATCGGGGTTCTTTCTCTGGGTTTATCAGGGTCCATTCTTTGGTTTATCAGGGTCCATTCTCTGGGTCTATCAGGGTCCATTGTCTGGGTCTATCAGGGTCCATTCTCTGGGTCTGTAAGGGTGCATTTTCTGGGACTATCAGGGTCCATTCTCTGGGTTTATCAGGGTACATTCTCTGAGTCTATCGGGGGCCATTCTCTGGGTCTATCAGGGCCATTCTATGGGTCTATCAGGGTCTATTCTTTGGTTTATCAGGGTCCATTCTCTTGGTCTATCAGGGTCCATTCTCTGGGTCTATCAGGGTACATTCTCTGGGTCTATTGGGGTCCATTCTCTGGGTCTATCAGGGTACATTCTCTGGATTAATCGGTGGCCCATGTTAGTAAGCATCCATTATGGCGAGTTCACTCTGGAGCTATGCCTGGCATTTTCTCTGATTGGTAATGAATGGGTCAGACCGAATGTTCGTCCAGTCACCTTCAGAGATTCTTTCATAGGTTCTGTCCTTCCCAAACATCTGGAGTGTCAGGTTCTGATG
The DNA here is from genome assembly GCF_018320785.1 of Cheilinus undulatus. Lineage (NCBI taxonomy): Eukaryota > Metazoa > Chordata > Actinopteri > Labriformes > Labridae > Cheilinus > Cheilinus undulatus. Next base: position 49,759,553 of record NC_054875.1, read on the forward strand.
CTGGAGCCGTACCTTCCTGTCTAAATGGTGTCAATGCTTTAGTGAAATTCAGACAGATCTCTTTGAATCTTCCTGGCTGCACGACACATTTCCTACAAAGTTCATGCATTCGTTCCCTTCATGCTTGTCTTATAAAAGATGAATATTTTCAGATTGTGGTAGTTTGTCCTCTCATGGATGATTAAATCAACAGATTTTACGGTTTTAAAACAGGCGGTGGTGAAAAATGAGGAAATTCTGACAGCCTTCGTGGTTGTTAAGATGACTATGTTCATGCAGAGTCAGCTCTGTCTGCATGACGGTTTAAGAATGAAGTTTGGACATTTCTGACCCTGCCTGAGGAGAATTTGCAGATCTAAATATTTTAATCTTCCTGTTGAATTTCTGTGTAATGATTAGACAGTCTCTTGTTTTCCAAAGACTTGTTCCTTCACTGTCAGCTACGGCTGACACGGCTCTGACCTGAGCTAAAGTCAGTTCAGGTTTCTGCAGAAAACAAGCGAGGAATCTGCTGATTGAACAGGAAGGCTGCTGAAATGATAACAGCTGCCTCCTGTTCTCACTCACACACACAAGCTTTCACTTTATGGCTGATTAAGAGTTTAAAGTTTAAACTAGTTCTCCACGTAACGCCGCTCTGCAGCTTCAGATCCAGATTTAGACTTTAAGACTCCCTGTGCAGAGCAGCCTGAGGAGCTGAAGCTTCATAAAGTTCACTGATTATGGAGAGAACAGGCTGTTTGAGAGAGTTCATCTATCAATAATCTGATCTCTGACAAACACTCCTGCTCCATCCCACAGAATAAACACACTGATATCTGCGCTTCCCCTGCATCACCAAGTTTAAATGAGAGAAACTTTACCTCAGATTTAATCCTCCTCTTCTCATGATCCGGCAGTAACACTAAAATCCTCATCTTCTCTGATCACACACTCACACATTAACATCAATGTGCATGCACACACTATCACACACACGCAGCAGCTTCTCTTCCTCTTTCTGTTCGGACGACTGTTGAAAAATGGGGAAACGTCTCTTTAAGAAAGAAACCAAAAAAAAAAACTCCCTCATTATCTCCACACACAGACACAGGCTCCGCCCACAGCTGCAGCGGCACGATCTGATGTTCTGCTTTTGTTTCAGGTCTTTTTTCAGAAAGACACGGATGGACGAGGAGACATACTAGTGAGAATTAAACCAGTTTGTTAACGTGACGACAAAAATATAAAGCCTGCACGCCCAGTAATGGGTAATTTCCTGCTTCTAATAATAAGAATTTGGAAAAAGCCTGCAGACAGTCGAAACTGAGCAAAAACATTTGACAACATTTAGACGAGCTGTTGTTCCTTTAATCCAGACATCTCCAACATTTCTGTGCAACTTAGACGAGGAATGCACGATTATATTGGTATGGTATCAGGACAGGTAGGAACTTTTCTGCAGATTTTTATCAGTAAATACCTCACCTGACACCCAGATAGACAGTTTCATATATCGAAGTTATGGGAAAAAATTTCACATCTATCTGACAGTTAGAAATGTTTAGGAAGGGCAATCCTTGTATAATTCATTCATTTAATATTTGATTGATAATTAAAAAAACAAATAATGAAAAAATGGTTCAATTCTTTGTTTTCAATTCTTAAACTAAATCAAATAAACGGGAAATGATGCCTCCTTTTGACTTTTGCTATCAATGTTGGAATCAGAGGATGTAATATGAAAAAACGGGCGTATGCAGTTAGTATGAGTTCAGTATCAATTTGCGTAACCTGGAGCAGGTGCTGTGCTCAGGAAAGCATCCTAAGAATCACATGGCCATCACTGAGGACTCCACGCTTCCTGGAATGATATACGGAACCCAAACACTGGCACCAGCCTAAGTCACGTTCCCACGCTTGTGCTCCTTCATTTGAATTTGTGCCATTCTTTGGTCAACCTTGTCCTTCCGTGCCGGAGTCAGGGAAGCATGCCACGTCCAAGCACAGAAGAGTGTACTCATGCTGGTCAAATGCACTGGACTTTTAGGCTCAAACGTACCCAGGCACAGTCCAGATTGTGTAGTATCATTAAAGGAAGCATGAACTCCTCACAGAAACAGGCATGTGATTCTCAGGATGCTTTTTTGAGCACTACACCTGCACAATGTTACGCAGATCAATATTGCAATCAAATTGACTGCTTACAGCTGTTTTTTCATATTACGTTCTCTGATCCCAACATAAACAGCAAAAGTCAAAAAGATGCATCATTTCCTGTTTATTTGATTTCATTTCAGAAATGAAAACTAGAAAATGAACAGTATTTTCATTATTTGACTTGGTTTTTAAAACAGAAAAGTGAACAATGAGCCATTTTTCATTTATTTGTTATTCAATTATCAATCAAATATTAAATGAACGAATGATAAACAGATTAGGGCAGAACCTCTGGAGAATACCCAGGGTTTCCACACGCTTTCAAAAACAAATTTAAGACCTTTAAAAACCTTTTTAAAAAACTGCCACTTTATGCTAAAAATGAAAGGCATGTGTGATTCGTCACTGCACTGTTCATGAAATGTCAAACTTACAGGGTGAAAATATTTCTGGGTCTTAAATGATTTCACATCCAATGCCTCTGTCCTAAATCACTACATACAGTGATATTTATCATAACAGGTTTTTAGGTGCACTAACCTCAGACTAAGTTTCATTATTAAAAGGAGAACTACACTTCTGGCAGGTAAGAGCTGCAAAATTGACTGGGATGTCTGCGGGTTGAACGATGGTGCAGGGGTTAGCACTGCTGCCTCTGCTCATAGCAAGAAGGTCCCTGGTTCGATTCCCAGTCAAGGCCTTTCTGTGCAGAGTTTGCATGTTCTCCCTGTGCATACAGGGGTTCTCTGTCATCCCCCCACCACAAGCACCAAGTATGCTTGTTAGGTTCATTTGTTGACTCTAAATTGCCCATAGGTGTGAGTGTGAGCGTGCCTGTCTCTGTATGTCAGCCCTGCATAAAGTCCAAGGTGAACCCCGCCTCTCGCCCAATGACAGCTGGGATAGGCTCCAACCCCCTATAAGCGGTATAGAAAATGGTTTCAAATTGTCTGCGCACAACTCAGTAGGCTTAAGAACTGTAAATGGACAAACAAATATGCAACAAAAATTAGAAACCGTAAAAAAGACAAGTCAAAGTGACATCCAAAAGACTTTTCAGGAATCCTGCATTCACCACGGGCCAATTAGAGCAAGAAGACAGGCGTGGTGTAGCAGCCATGCACACTAAACTGTCTAATGTGAGCTCAACAGGCAGGCTCTGTTGTTGGCTATCAGTGAAGACAGCTGGTGAATAAGTCTCATATCAAAACTGGTCAAGTAAAGAACAAAGACATCTTTCCCACCGAGAAAAGCTTTCTGTGGTTCTTTGCTCTTCTTTGCTTTCTTCATCACAGCTGCAGCCGAGCTCACTGCTTCAACCATGGCCACCATTGTTTACGGCCTTGCAGTAAAACTAAACCACACCTCTATCACAAACTCACGCCGATGCTGGTTGATCCACCAGAAATGTGCTCCAGCTCTGATCCAAACTGCTGCCTCAGCTGCATTCATGCTCATGTTTTTGTACGCTTTAAACTGCGTGCAAGAGTTTGCCTGCCATTATTAGTCATTAAAAACAGAGATTACATAAGCGCGGGTGTTTAGGACTTCTGTTCTGCTGCCATGGTGACAAACAGGAAGCTTCTGTGAGAATTTTAGAGGAGAAACGCACCGTGTTGGCGAGCTGCAGACCCGAGTCGATCAGCGTCATAAACTCATCGTTCAGGCTCGACTCCAGGCTGATGATGTCATCGATGACGGTCTCCTCCATCTGCATGAACCAATCAGAGAGAAGAGCACTGAAGGTTAACATTTGATCACGCAAAGTCAGGATCACTGCTTTCTCATCTTTACAGGCTTAAAAATCGACCTCTGGAACTGGATTTATCCTTCATCTGCTGGTTTGACTGGAAAAGTTCTGCAGAAGAACATCCGTCTGATGCCATGATGGGTCTATGTATGCATTTATGGGCTGTAGGATGCTTGAATAGAAATGCAAGAAAATAAAAAACATTCTTGAAGCCAAAATCAGATGTTTATGGATGCATATATAACGGTAGGAGTAGTTTTTACAGGGATTGACATTATTCTAACAAAGAAATTTCAAGGCATTCAAATCTCTGCCTACATGGAGTTTAGTGCTTTGGTCTCAGATGTTGAATATAACCATCATAAACCAGGTTGAAACATCTTTGCACTGATGAAAAACTGCAAGTTTAGAGCTGAGTTGATATGAAATCTATGTCTAATGGTTCATTAGTTGTATAAACAACAGAAATCAGTAGAAATTGTGCCTCTCTGCATTTTTCTGCAGCACTGATGCACCCTGCTGCTGCTGCTGTGACGTCACGGTGACGTCCACCCCATATTGGTCAATAAGACACAGCCAGGTAGTGCTGAGTCAGCTCCTGAGATCAGCTGACTCAGCATATTGTGAGTCAAACAGGAAGTGCTGCTGAGCTAGCTGAAATCAGTGAACTGCTCTTTTAAGTCCCAGTGAGGATCTGTCAGATAGATCCACGTTTACTTAAATGTTAAAACTGATTTTAAAGATTATATTTATTTTCTAGTAAGTTACCTCCTGTTTCTGTTTGATGTCTGCAGGCTGGAGTTTGGGGGCGGAGCCTGGCTGGGGAGAGTGGCTCTGTGTTCCATCTGGCTCCTGATTGGCTGTCTTGGCGGTGGTGGAGAGGTACTGACGCACCTGCTGCTTCTGAGCCTGCTGGATGTGGTACCTGGTGGGGTTCTCCAGGTGAGTCTGCACCTGAGACACAAATATCATATTCAGACAGACACCCAGGTACGTCATGGGAAATGTCAAACTAAAAGTCAGGATGTCTGAGGAACTTTATCTCATTGATTATTTGATCTGATTCATGCTAAACAAGGATCATTCTGCCCCTCCTCGTACCTTGAGCACCTCCACAGGGACCTGAGCAGGAGGCCTGCTGGAGGAGGTCACAGACATGGAGATGGGGGAGGAGGAGTCAGCAGAGCGGAGGAGCTGCTGCTGCGCCTCCTTCTGCTCCTCCTCCAGAGCCTGCTGACGCATCAGATCCTGGCGCAACAAAACCCTGCAGGAGGAAACGAAGAGGAGACAGGAGGAGTTTAAGGTTATCACCAGGGTCACAGTGGAGTAGGAGGCCTACGGCGCCCTCTGGAGGAGGCACAGAGACTCAAATATAAGGGAAAGTTAGGAGTGTTGTTTATTAATATCCATAAATGATTAAGATTCTATGTTTGAAGGCTGCACAGTGGTGCAGTGGTTAGCACTGTCGCCCCTTGATAAGAAGCTTTGAATCTCTGTCTGACAGGGTGTGTGTGCATTTTCTCCATGTACATGAGTCGGTTCTTTCACTGTACTCTTGCTTCTTCCCAGTGTCAAAAGGCGAGCTCGTTAGGTTAATTAGTGACTCTAGATCGGTCATGACTCTGAGCATTCATGCTTTGTGTCTATTTCAGCCCTATGACTGATGGGACATTAGTCCTAGGTGTTACTGCATCCGTGTTACCTGGACGACATGGCCGACGGCAGCGAGGATGAAGATGAGGAGGAGGATGCTGCAGCAGGTGAGCTAAAGAGAGAGAGAGAGATGACATCATCACTGACCCTGTGACATCATTCCATCACCTGAAAATGTTCACTAGACAGCTGAGTTACCTGATTGGCTGGCTCTTGATCTGGTAGAACATGTCACTGTCTGACGGCAGCAAACTGTCGACCTCGATGTCAGCGACGATTCCAGACTCCACCCTTCAAAAGACAGAGATGCTTTATTTTAATCCACAAGTCTGCACTCAGCAAAAACCTCATAGATCTTTACTTAGAGTCCAGAAACTCCAGCCTGACCGGGCCCGAGCACGTCCTAGCCAACCTGATATCTGTTCATAAAAAAAGCTGCTTACTGAAGTTTAAGCTGAAAATATCTGAAATCAGATCTTAGGGAAGCCTGGATTACAGATGTGGAGTTTGAACTGTTTATGATGATCAGAGCAGTGAGGATGAGGAGCAGACGCACACATCACTGTGACCTGAACACACTGAGCTTCATGGAGATTGTTAACAGAGACTCCAGTCTGCAGTGTTGTTCACACACTTCATCCTTCATTCCTTTGCATCATCCCTTCACTATTTCACTCTGGAGCAGGCTGTTGGTGCCACCTTTTAACAGCTTTTCACCCTCATTATGTCAAAAACTGACATTTAAAGAAAACAGTGATGTACTTTTTAGAAAACAGGAGGGTCACTTTTCTATTTAGTTTAGTGTTAGTTTATCTGACAAATGCTGAAGCTATTAAGATAAAATGTACAAAGATAAAGCGTAGTGACGCTGCATGTCTGATAGGACGCCTTTGACTCTGCTCAGGCCTGACCCAGCCTGGGCCCGAGGAGAGGGGAAGGGATTGGACCGAGTCCGGCCCCTGGCTGCAGGCTGGAGGCAGAATCTGACCTCCGTCTTTGTTTTAAACACATGAACTATCAGTCACAGTGTTCTCACACGTGCACAAAACTCCTGAAAATACCAGGACACTTTTAGGATTTTATGCAAATGAGCTCATATCCACAAATCTGGAGAGCTTTGAGTTTGACTTGGTAAAACACTTCAGGACCTTTGGGAACACTTTAGTCCAGCTATGCATTTCTAGCATTGATTAAGCATTAATCAAACACAGGTTCAGTGTTTCTGAACACTTTATTCTCATTTATTAAGCATCATTAACTTCTTTGCCACATAAAAAATGCTTCATTGATGCAGAAGTGACCCTAACCTTCACGCCCCTTTACTAAAGCATTACTCACTGCTAGTGCTGTCTTTTATTTCCCATCAGCCCACTTGGTTAGGTAGTTTACACTGGAAACAGGACGTCCTGTGACCCACAGTCGCCCCATCTTTTGTCCTTCACCTTCAGCTGAATCAGCTCCTTTTGTTACATTCATCAGTGATTACATGTTAAAGAACACTTTTAAATAAAGCTTGGGCTTTTTTCACCCTGAAATCTTTTATTTGTTTCAGATCTTTGTGTTCCTTCTGCCTTGTTGACTTTAATTTAAAAAGGCTAGAACACGATGTAAAGCTCGGCTCCCTCCTGAACCACATCCTCTGTAGCTAACACCTGAGGAGAACCTCACTCAACCCTGCTTCATAAATGCAGAACTATCCCTTTAAAGACGAGGGTGAGGCAGGTGTGTATGTGAGGACTGAGTCCTCCTGCACACAAACTCAGAGTGTAGAAATAAATCTGCAGCCTGGAGGCAGCTCCCCCTCAGTGCTGATGCTCTCCTAGAATGAACCAGAGGGATTTATAGAAATCCAGGTGAAGATTGTCTAAGGATCTGCTGTTCTGCTGACTCAGCAGAGCTGAGATCAGTTCAGACAGGGACAGAGTTCATCCAACAACCACCAGAGGTTGCTGTGATCACACAGACTGATGTGAAGGGATCAGAGAAGGACAAAATACTGAAGACAGACGGAGGTTTTTTATCACGTTGAGGCGCATGTTGGTGGGTCTGATGGAGGGTCAGTCTAGGACCAAAAATCACAGCACAACAATTTGAGCTCAATAGTGATGTAAAATATAACCCTCAAAATATTAGAATAACAAATACATGGTTTTCATGCTCCAGAACTATCCACCTGGATAAAAGTCTAGTAGAAAAAAACCAAATACCTGTTAGACACCGCGTCAAAAAAAACAGATGTCAAAGAAGACAACAATAATGGGCTCAATAATTCCCTCTGGGAAAAACAGTGGGGAAATTCCTGCAGGTATAAATTTTACAAAAACATTGGAAATATTTCCATGGACTTAGAGAGTCAGAATCTCAAATATTTGTGTTTCAAAATAATTGGAGCATAAGTTTTGCGTCTGCTGGGCAATTAATCACAAATTAGATTAAATCACAATATGGCCTGCTGCAATGTAAAAATTGCAAAAGTTTTTATATTTCTTTAATTTTTTTGCAGTAAAGATTTTAGGCACATAATGCAAACATTCACATTTTTTTAGAATAAAAAAAATACTAAATGTATGTTTTTCTTATTACCTCTACCAAGGAGGTCATGTGATCGGCAGGGTTGTTAGTTTGTTAGCAACATAACTCAAAAAGTTATAGATGGATTTTGATGAAATTTTCAGGAAATGTCAGAAATGGTATAAGGAAGAACTGATCAGATTTTGGGACTGATCCGGATCACCGCCTGGATCCAGGAATTTTTTAAGGATTCTGTACTATTGGGAGATAGGGCTAATGGTGGAGGGCTGCGCTGTTACCACTTCACACCAGGAGATGGCAGACATGAGTAACTTCAGTAGCAGCATTTTTGGGTGTGTTTCTACTCAAAGTTTTGGAGTTTGAAGACGCACGCCCAGTCGAGGAGACGAGTCGGAGCGTAACAGAGAGAAAGACAGCCAATTGTAGCGAGAATACTCACAATGCTGGGAGGAATAGAGGAATATTCACCCTCTGACATGACTTCCAGTCATTCGGTGAGACTGTCAGTGCATCTGTTGGCACCAGCAGGCAATGCTTCCACCATGACAGTCCACCCGTAGTGAAACTAATGCTTTGCCTCACCCGTGTTTACCCCCCACCAGGGAGGGAGTAATTGGCAAATGCTGTGGTGGGGGTCACATGGGGACGTGGTGGGGGTATCTTGGGGAGGGTTCAAAACACCGCGAATAGTGACGGAGGTCAGGAACGACAAACACCGTGGAGGTAGACACGTGGTAGAAGCCTAGAGTAGAAGCCATGGAAGAAAGAGCACAGCCAATGGTGGTGGAGGCTGACTGGTGATGTCAGAATATGCAAATTAGATGAGTAAATTTACTCCCATCACAAAGTTTGGGTCATTCTTAAGATTTTTGAAGGATTCTTCACTATTGGGAGATAAGGCTAATGGTGGAGGTCTGAGCTCTCTGAGTTTTTTTCTAGTTTAAAAAGATTTCTTGCTTGTATTCAATGAAAAATATAAAAGATGAGGAACCTAAAAATAATCACATATTAAAATCACATTTATAATATTGGGGAAAAAATTGCAATTAGGTTATTTTTGCAAACCGTTCAGCCCAAATGTCTATAGTTCTGATTTATTTATTCATTTATTCATTTAGTCTTCTGCCAACTTTAATATTCAGTGGTATTATAAAGGTGCCTGCAGACAGGCCTTTCAGCTTAAGTTAGAGCCACTACTGACCTTTGTAGATGTTTATTTTCAACTCTTTAGGAAAATCTAGTTATTCTGGAAGCAGAACTGTCAGAACTTCAGCTTTATGTGTTTGAGTTCTACATAATATTTAAAAAACAAACTTCTAAACTATCATTACTCTCTGCATTAGATTATATCAAGTCGCAGTATTTTGCTGTATAATCTGTTACACATTGCTACCAAATCCTGCAGCACTAATGCATCGAACAGCTTTATGCACCAGTTTGTCTTGATTTAAAGAAATCTTCAGCTATCCACAGGAATCCTGTCCTGTTATGAGCAGACCTGTAAACTTTACACGAGTCAGGCGATTTAATCTAAATTTCGATTAGTTGCTCAGCCCGAATCTTTCCTGCAGCTGCAATCAGAAAAAACAGAACCTTTAAGATCATCAGTCAGAGTGTTAAGGCTCGGTTATGTTTTCAGCACGGACAAAAACTGATGCAGAAACTTCTGGTGCATTTGTACCTCTCGCCGATATTCTGATATTCTCCCCCAAAGCTAGGGGGCAGTGTCTTCAAGAATTACGTCTGTGGCGTGTTTAATGTCTGTGTCTGTTAGAATTTCAGGGATGTGCACGGCCAGATGAAAATGGGCTGCACGGGACCCCCCCGAAGGGGCGTGTCTTAATATTTGACATCACATTTGACGCACAGACACTCGCGACCTCGCGGATGCGTCAAGCATAAAACAGGCTTTAACCAGGACAGACACTTTAACAGCTTTTCCCCCTCAGTATGTGAAATTCATCCATGAAACCCAAACACTGCTCCACTGTTTGGTAAAAACAAAAAACCCTCACACGGTCCAAATATCATGAACAAAAAAAACAGTGGGCCGACCCACAGAAGCATGACGGTGTGACCATACAGCCCCGCTGGATCTGAGCCAATCAGAGCTGCAGGCAGAAATGTGTTTTAACAATCATTTCACCACCAACATTGTTTCAGTGATAAATCTCAAAGATAAAGAGGGAGGTAAACTCCACAATGAAGCAGCACAGGCATCAGTGGAGCTCAGGTTTTACTGAACAGTCTCCTGAAGTCTTAAAGGCTTTATTCTAAACAAACATCATCATAGACTCCAAATTAACGACTGATACTAGATTTTAGCTTACTCTATATGTCTGTACATACATACAGCTTGAATATCTGGCCAGGTTTCCCAGCCCTAGCCAGTCTGAGCTGCTGGAAATGTTTTCATATTTACTTTGGACACCACAGAAGAAGAACAACATCTGTCAGCAGCTTTGTTTGACTGCACTCAGTCCGACCTGTGTGTGTGTTTCTGCTGAGTCATGTTCCTGTAATCCAGCAGTCACTCACACACACACACACACACACAGCTCCTCTACACTGTAAAAAATGAGCCGACTCAGCTCTGATTTAAACTCAAACAGCTGCAGAGCTGAAAGAGAGGAGCGTTTTCATCTTTACTCAGACTGTGATCAGAGATGGAATAAGAACACGATCATCCCTCTGCTGCACGTCAAACAATAATCTAATTCAACCAAACTTTAATCTAATTTCCAGAAAATAATCTGAATTAATCACCAGCAGCAGCTGGTTTCCTTCCTCTGCTTTCATCGTCTGATTCCACAGAGACAGCCACCAGGGGGAGCTAATCCTCCAGCTGCAACTATTAAACCACAGAAGAAGAAGTCATTAAAGGCCGATGTGAACACTTCAGCTGCATCAGGATCAAAGTTTAGACCAATCAGAATCCTCCAGGGCTGCAGAATGAAGCCAGAGTAGAAACCTAAACCTGCAGTTCCTCTAGTGTCCACTAGAGGCTGATAATGGCAGTGAGTCCGTCCCCATAGAGCCCCATGTGAAAGGCTCAGACTGTACAGCAGAAATAAACATGTTTACCGCCTGGGTAAGACCAAAGCCAGGAGGTAGACTCATCTGTCTGTAAACGTAGATGTCATCCTGAGCGTCTGAGATGTGTCCATGCAGCAGCCATCTTGGAGAGGGGTAGCCAGTCTTACAATAAAAACAAAAGTCTTTGGACAGCACGGACACCGAGCTGGACCAGGCGATCTGCTCCACAGTTTCTATCCTGGACTCTGACCCTGAAGTGAACGCTGTAAGGCTGGTTTAAGGCGTAAATGAGTGGAGGAGGTGAGGACAGGTAAAGGTGGGAACATAGTTCTGATCAACACAACAGCAGCATGTTCACGTCAGAATCCAGAGATCTGTTTCACTCACATAAATCCCACCTTTGTCACCAAAATCCACCTAAATTACAGATTTAAAATGCCTTTAGAGTCAGGTTGATTTATGTTTATCTATCAGTGTGAACAAGGCCAGATTTAGCGTCATGTAAACTACAGTATGATCCTTTAATTAGAGCCCCAGGAGCGACTTTAGCTCAAGAACAAGCTGAAGGAAAAGCAGCAGCATTTCAAAATAAAAGCCCTGATTTTATACTTCGACTCTGAGCGTGATAAACATTCCTCTCTCTGTGCTGTAGAAGAACTGAACACATGTGAGAGAGCGTGGAGGTGCTGCTGAATGCTGAATGGGACGCGGCCGAACGCTGTAAAAAATGTTCCTGTTAAAAAAGAACAGCGTGTTTTTCTGGATAAAGAAACATCTGGAAATGTTTGAGGGAGAAAAACAAGTGAGAGAAAACAACAGTCCGCGTCATCATCACCATCTTCATCACATCCTCATCCTCATCAGAAGAAATCCTTATATTAGTAATAGTTTGGTTTTATCTGAAGTAAACTCAGAGTTTTAATCCAGAGAATCAGTGCCGTCTCTATTCCAGCTTTAGGAAACAGAAGAGCTTCAGTCAGAGTCGCACCAAAAGCTGCCGTAAAACAGAGAGAGAGTCTGATAGGGATGCACCGACGTTGGCTGGTACCAGTACCAGTCATGTGGCATAAACCAATGAGACCATGTCTAAACTGGACACAAACCTTGGCAGCATTCGGGCAAATAAATCCATGAGTTTGTTTGGATCTATTAGAGCAGTGTTCCTGCTCAACCAAAGAGCCAAACTGTTGAAAAGCACCTTTGCATGAGCCACAATCTGAAAAGAGGCAAAAATGGAGAAAAATGACATTAAAATAAGTTAAAGATGGAAAAAAAGTGACAACATGGGTTAAAAGGGGCAAAACAGGCATAAAGTGGCAAAAATGGGTGAAAAGTGACTAAAACAGGCAAAAAGGAGCAAAAAATGTGGGAAAATGGGCAAAAAGTGTCTAAAATGGGGGGAAAGTGGTATTTAATGGCAAAATGCAGCTTAAATGAATGAAAGGTGAGGGGAGAAAATGCAAAAAAGAGCAAACAATTGTAAAAAGCAGGATAAAAGAGACGAAATGTGGTGAAAAGGGACAAAAATTTAAAATGGAAAAAATGGGTGAGAAGTGACAAAGAAATGAGACAACGACAAAAATGATCAAAAAGCAGCAAAAAAAAGAGGCAAAAATGAATGAAAAGTGACCAAAACAGGCAAAAAGCAGCAGAAAAGATGGAAAAAGTGAGCAAAAAAAGGCAAAATGGGGGAACATTTGCAAAAAGCAGGATAAAAGAGGCAGAAACAGGATGAAAGTGGCAACAAGAAGTGTCCAAAGTGGGCTTAAAGCAGTAAAAATGGATTACAAGTGGCAAAAAAAGGGGAAATGGTTGATATTAAAGCCAACTGTCTAACTGTGGGAAACAAACAGATTAATGTGACTTACACTGGATAATTTCTGAAGTCAAAGTTTTTCTTTTTTATGGTTTTGGGGAGAATAATGTTTGAAATGAAGACATGAAAGAGCCAGGCATTGAGAACCTCTGTGTTAGAGACATGATGCTAACAGCTGCAGCTAACAGTCAGCATCATTTCTGCACCACACCAGCTCACTATCTCGCTTTAACACACACAGTGTGTGTGTGTGGGATAAACAGACGTCTGTTAGGAGGTTTGGTGTGAATACACTGCTCTGGTTTCTGTTCGTTTCTGTCTTGGGGATGATGATGATGATGATGATGATGATTATGGTGATGATGATGATGATGGTGATGATGTTGGAGGCTTTCCTGTTGGCTGTCTTGTTACCTTTGACCTCTGCATGGATGTTCAGTTCTCTCTAAACTCTCGTTTCTAAACATGCAATAAAAAGTCCAAACTGTTTCAATCAGGACTAAAATATTAACCGTCCAGGTTTAAGCCAACAGAAACTGTGATCAGGATGCTTCTGCTCCAGAATAAACTCTGTAAAAACACCAGAGTGGAGGTTTCAAACGGTCCACAAACAAATGAGACAAAAATCCCTCCTCCTCCTCCTCCTCCTCCTCCTCAGTCTGTTGATCTCAGACGGCGGGCAGAGAGACGCCGCCTGCTTGTTTTTACTTTTGCTTTCCTTCTGACAGACACTGAACTCCAGGGTGTGGTGGACTGAGGGGGAGACCACATTCAGGAGGACTAAACCAGCCCGGGCCTGTCGCTCCTGGTGGGAAAACACCAGAGAGAGAGAGAGAGAGAGAGAGGGAGGGAGAGCGAGCTACTGTGTGAGTTAGCTGGATGACTCATGGCACCAGAAGGCAAAGAGGATCTCAGGTCAAAGGTCAGACAGCAACAACAACAGTGTGCCCTGTAGTCTCAGAATATACATAATCTTCCTCATCACCATCGTCGCTCTGAGCTCTCATGGTCAGGGCGAGCGTTCACGACAAACGTGGCATTAATCTGGGTGGACCGTCACTGATAAACTAGCAGACTAAAAACTACTCCAGGGTGGGTACAAAGATCTGGATCTCACTGAAGCTCAACGTTAGACCAGACCAGAGGTTTTCAAAGTGGAGGTCCTGACCCCTCTGAGGGTCACGGGGGGGGGGGGGGACTTGGAGGGAAGAGCGGAGGAAATGGAGCAATAATAAAAATCAACTGATGGCAAAAAACATGTTTGTCTGAGTGTTTTTAGACGTCTTTATCCCTACAGATTAAAATCTACAACTCCTTATTCAGCGACAAATATCTCAACTAGAAGACGCCACATTTAATAAATGATTATTAAGACTAAATATTTCTGAGTTCAATTTTTAATATTGATTCTTGTGAGGACAGAAATCATAAAGTCACATAAATTAAAAAAATCATCCTAACTGAAACCAGAGGGTACGTTACGAATCATTTCTGATAATGAACTGAGGAATTTCAGTGTTTTCTAACTAACCCTCCTCTGCAGGGGCACAGAAAAGTTCTGAAGCTCCTGCACCAGACCTCAGCTTCCCAACCTGAGGTTCATGACCCCGAGGAGGGACGTGGCTCTGCTCAGATTCAGGTTCACACATATGAACTAAAATCCTAAAGAATCATCTGTGTGGGCCTTTAAAAGAGTTTTTATCAAGAAAGAAAATGTCTGACTGCACGTCTCATTGATGTTTAAGAGTGAAATTACAAGATAAAAGTCAAAACACACATAAATATCAAAATCCATTTACAAAACAGCACAACTACAGGATAAAACGTCAAAATATGAGAATTGAAATCAAGTAGTGATCAAATCAAGCTTTAGAACATTAGGATTACAAAAAAAGTCAATTTAAGGCTAAAGAAGTCAAAATCAGGTCATAAAACAACAAAATTATTGACTAAAGATGTCAAATTATAAATTGAATGGTCAAAATCTCAATATCACAACAAAAAAATTAAATATATGTCAAATTATGAGAGGAAAAAAGTCAAAATCAGGAAAAAAGCAGCCAAAATTTGGGGTTATGTTGTTGAATTATTAGACAAAAAGTCAAAAAGGATGTCAAATGTAGAAACGAACAGAATTAGGATATTAAATATCAATTTTATAAGATAACGATAAGATATCATTAGATAAACAAAAATACTAAAAATCAGAATTTTTAACACCAACATTAAGAGATAAAAGTCTAACGGCTCTGACAGTCAGAAATATGAGATAAAATGTCACATTACAAGATGAAAAGTCAAAATTAAGATAAAAAAAACTAAAATAGAAGAAAAAAAGTCACTAATGAGGCACTAAAAATCAAAATCAAGTGATAAAATATAAAATTATGAGATAAAATATAAAATTATGAGATAAAAAGCCAAAAATGGAATATAAAAAAATCTTGATGTTAATGATCAGACAAGGAGTCCAAGTCCAAAAAATGAAAAAAAACAAACAAAAAAAAAAACAGTCAAATTTATGAGATAAAAAAGTCTCAAATATGAAATAAAAGTCTGACATTAACCAACAAAATGTCAAAGATAAAATGACATAATTACGAGATTTAGGCTAAAAATATGAGATTAAAGGTCAAATTATGAGGCAGAATAAATAATTATGAGATGAAAATGTTAAAGGGAAATCAGAAATAATGACAAAAGCCAAATAACTAAAAAAGAGTTAAAATCATAATTATCTGATATCAGACACCACAGTGATGGGGGAAAGTCCAGATCTGAGATCAGACTAAGTCCACATCCTGACTGTCAGCGGTTTTCTCTCATAATCCTGGTCCAGGACTCTGACTTCCCTATAAATGCTGTCATGCTTTTATTCTACAGCCGGAAGTGAGCCTCCATAAACAACAGAGAAGTCTGTCCCTAACCAGCCATGTCTGAGGTCCCATTCATGAGCCGGAGGATCCGGATCAGACTAAAGACGGGACCTCAGTCCTGTGTCAGGTCCAGTCAAAGCTGTCTTTGTTAAACCGGACCCTCTCTCTTAAATACCCACATTTATGAATGGGGTCCGGTCTGGATGCTCGGTAACGGGAACGGGGGACTACGGGGGGCTACAGGGACTTCCGGACTCACCGAACCAGGTTGAGGGTCTCAGCCGAGTCCAGGATGACGAAGACGGTCTGCGGCTGGAGGATCCCGGCCTCCTGCTGGGTCTGCTCCGGGCTCGCAGCTGACATTTCCCCGCACACAGAGACGATCTCACGGCCACTCGGTGCACACAGAGGGGCTTTATCTCCCAGCAGCCACCGCGGGATCAAAGAGTGACAATCACAGCAGAGACATGAGGAGCCTCTGTCACTGACGAGTCACGGCCCGAGTCCCTGCAGGTCCGGGTCTCTGACAGATCCGGGTCTCTGACTGCTGAGTGGGACTTTAGGAGAGTCAAACAGAAGCTCAGAGAGAGAGAGAGAGAGAGAGAGAGCAGCTGGGAGCATAGACATACATCACATAGATCACACCGGTAACTGTAATTTAAAGAGTCATTAAAAGACTTTATATGAGCCAGAACTCTCCAGATAGTAGCCCACACCCCTACTGCTCATGAGTTTAAAGGAAAAGTACAATATTTATTTATATAAAAATAAAGATGTTCCCTGTGAGGACGGTTTCATGTTTACAGCAGGAATCAGTCAGAAAAACTGTTTATCATTCAACCATCATTCATGAGAAAACTCAGCCTCACAGTTTATTCAGGAAGTTTCCACACCTCCTTCACTTGTCAGTTCTCTTGGTGCAGTCTGATGCTACACCTGCAGCAGGTGAGGCAGACCCCGCCCACATCCTGCACAGATTCTGACGGTCCATGTTAAATATTCAGAGTAACAGTGTGTTTAGTTAAAGGCAGTACTGATGTGTTTGTCTTATTTACACGTCATTTATCAACAGTTATTTTTCAGGCCTGTGTCTGTCTGTGCAGTTGTAGTAGTGAGGCGTCTGATTTACCCACACAGGCTTTAATACGTTTGATGAATGAAGTTCTAGTCAGACAGAAGTCAGGTTAACTCTGACTCAGACCTGCAGCAGCAGCGAGCCACTCAGACTTCACGTCCTCCTTTTATTTCACCCATGACAGTCACATGTTCATCTTTATAGTCTTTGATGACGTCTGTGATGGCTGCAGCTCTGCACACCTGTGCAGGTTTACCTGAGTTAAGGTTGCATAACTAAGAGCTGTATAAATCCAGCAAAGAGTTTGTTTACATTTCCCTCTACTATCAACAATCAGAGATCTGCAATCACACAGTCTGGACTTTGGACAACATGATTTCCTTCCATGACATCGTCACACTTTAAACAAAGCTGTATTTAAACTACATTTAGATTTTAAGATTCTCTAAATAAAGGGTGAATTCTGATTCCTGTGACCACAGAACAGTTTTCCATGTTTCCTCCGTCTGTTTGAAATGAAGGCAGTGGTGTTTCTGGTGAACCTCTGCCCATCTTTACCTCTGAGAGACTCTGCCTCTCTAAAATGCTCCTTTTACACCCAGTCATGTTGACAATAAACCTAGTTAGTACTAAAACGCTCCTCCAGCTGTTTTTCATTTGTACCACTTACTTTTAAAGCCCCTTTTCCTCCTGTCCCAACTTTTTTGAGATGTGTTGCTGCCATCAAATTCAAAATGAGCTAAAATTTTTCATAAGATGGTGAAATGTCTCAGTTTCAACATCTGATATGTTGTTGTGCAGAGCTGCAGCGCCCCAACTTTTTTGGAACAGGGTTGTCCCAGTCTTTGTGAGGGTTGCTGCTGAAATGAGCATGAAGGATGTCAGAAAGTGATGATGGTTTTATAATCTTCACCTTAGAGCAGACAGCTGCTAGAGGAGGATGTTTTCATGATTGTGTCTATGAATCAGAAATAAATTCTTCATTAAGCTGAAACTTTAAATATATTTTTAACAATTTAATAAGATAAATATAGAAAAAATTAAAAGTTTGCTGTTACATATTTTATTTTAACAATATAAATAAATATAAAAGATTGCTACTACATTTGTTATTTTAAAAATATACGTATAAATAAATGTAAATGTTTGCTGTTACATATTTTATTTTAAAAATATAAATAAATATAAAAGATTGCTACTACATTTGTTATTTAAAAAAATATAAATATAAATAAATATAAAAGTTTGCTGGTACATAGTTTTACTTTAAAAATATAGATATTAATAAATATAAAAGTTTTCTGGTATATATTTTTATTTTAAAAATATAAATGTAAATAAATATAAAAGTTTGCTGTACATAATTATTTGTTTTAAAATATAAATGAATATAAAAGTTTGCTCGTACATTTTTTTATTTTAAAAAATATAAATAATATAAAAGTTTGCTGCTACATATTTTTATTTTTAAAACATAAATGTAAATAAATATAGAAGTTTGCTGGTACTTTTTTATTTAAAAAAAATATAAATAATATAAAAGTTTGCTGGTACATTTTTTATTTTAAAAATAAAAATATAAATAAATATAAAAGTTTGCTGGTACATATTTTATTTTAAAAATATAAATATAAATAAATATAAAGGTTTGCTGGTCAATTTAAAAAATATATAATTATAAATAAATATGAAAGTTTGCTGGTATATCTTTTACTTTAAAAATATAAATATAAATAAATATAGAAGTTTGCTGGCACATATATATATTTTTAAATATAAATATAAATACATATAAAAGTTTTTTGGTACATTTATATTTATTTTAAAAATATAAATATAAAAAATATAAAAGTTCGCTGGTCATTTTTTTAATTTTAAAAATCTAAATATAAATAAATATGAAGGCTTGCTGGTACATTTTTTTACTTTAAAAATCTAAATATAAATAAATATAGAAGTTTGCTGGTACATGTATATTTTTTTAATATATAAATATAAATACATATAAAAGTTTTGTGGTACATATTTTTAATTGTAAAAATAAAAATATAAATAAATATAAAAGTGTGCTGGTACATTTAATCAGACGGTACTGTTGGCAGGTGTTGTCTAGCGGTTCTGCTTCTGTGTTTGAGTCTCACACAGTGGGCGGGCCTTACTGTCTGGACTGATCTCCCCCGGACCAATGATCAGCCGCTCCGCTCACCACCAGCCTATAGGAGAGCGGCTGCGCTCTCTGACAGCCAATGAGCTGCTGTTACTCGGAGCTCAGGGTCCGCCATCTTGTTTGTTTTTGTCCCTTCAAGTTACGGGAAGTGAGCGCGTGGGGGGGAAATCCGAGGTGATGTCAGCCCCCTAACGGCTGATCAGCCGAGCTTTGACTGACAGGAGCGCCGGCCAATCAGAGGACCGGACGGAGGAACGAGGCGGGGAGAGGCTGGATTTCATTCTGGATGGAAAGTTTGAGGGTTTATTTACACCGTGTTTCATCAGCACAAGATGACGTCATTATTGGTATTAAATAATCAGTATGTAATATTATAAAACGAAGTTAAAGATAAAAGAGACGGAGAAACAGGGCGAGAATTAGAAAACAGGACATCAGATTTCTATTGTTTGTTTGAATCTCTGAAGAGTAGACTCACGTGGTGCACGTTGTTTTTATCACCTATAATCCATTTATACTCCATAGTTAATATTCAGACGTTTAAACTGCCTTATTTTAACTCATATTTCACTGAAATACATTTCATTAAAGTTTACTAACAGTGAACAGAACAGACGAACACTGTCCCACCACAGATCTGTAGTCCTGATCGTCTGTCTCCTAGTCGACCTCAAACCGGAGTTCATGTATGTTGTAGTTTCAGTTAAGGCTGTCAGCAGATTCATTTGTTTAATTACAGTTAATGTTGAATTTGATCATTAATCAATCACGTGTAACTGCACGGTTCAATGAAATAATTTTGCATTTCAAACAAACCTTTAGGCTGTCTTTACAGGGAACGAATCATGAATGAATATTTCCCAGAGTGCAGCTCTGCTGGTCTGAAACCAGGACTCAGTGCTAGGAGAGCGTTTCAGAGCGCTGCTCTTTTAAAAACACAGAAATATGCAGGAGTGCATGTACAAAATGACTCGGTGATGTAGAAAGATCAGCATGTCAGTTTTTAGGAGTTCATGTTTATCTGCTTTCTCTAAGTCAGGTTAACATCTTAGATGAGAGGTTATCTCAGCTAACTGTTCTTTATGCTTTCAGACTCCCAGCGGCCCTCACACGCCGTCAGAATAACTGCTGGCTGGTGCAGAGATCTTTGGTAAGAACCGTACTGAGTCGGCCTGCCATGTTGGGATTCTGTCAGTGGAAACTGTTTAAATTGATGTCTACTTTTTTCCAAGCTCTGGAGGCTTTAGCTGGTCTTAGATATGAGTAGGAGGGTCCCTCAGGATAACCAGCTGGAACCACTGCCCTAGGCTCTTCCCCACCACATCCACCCTTACTCTGCTCTAAAGATGTTGACTCTGTTATTATTTTATTTTCCAATGCTCCTGATGACATACAAGGACATCCAGAGCACTACTGGGGTTGTGTCGATCCTCCTTCCCTCTAAATAGCACCCTAAAGCAGCAGAAATCTACATCTTAATGCCTAAAAGTTCTACACAGTACTGTTTATTTACCTCTCTCTATGGTTCTTATTAAATGGAAATGTATCTTGTATTTATTCTTATATTGTTTATTTTTTATAACACGCTGATCCCTCCGTCTGCCAGGGCTGGAAACTATTAACACCGACTCAAATTACTGTAATTGAGTTTTTTTTTTAGCGTACTTGTAATTTTTTGAATGCATTGTTAAAGCAATACTTTTACTTTTATTTTAGTACATTTAGGGGAAGTATTGGACATTACATTTTTAAACACAGATGAATTATTGAATAAAAATCACCAAAGGTCAAAATGAAGAGGTTGAAATAAAGGGAACAGTTGAAATTTCGGCCAAAAAAAAAAAAAAAAGTAAAGCAGTTTAAGTTTCTACTCTGCGCTTTGAATAAACTTTATATGAAATACTATTTACTTTTACTTGAGTAGATTTATAGAGCTGTACTTTGACTGTAAATAAATTATGTTTTAATCAGAGTATCTGTAACATATCTTTATGTATGTTGCAGAATGGGGATTTGTACTTCCTTCCTTTCACCCACATATTTTTCATTGTTTGTTAAATCAATCTTAGACCTTCAAAGTTATTTAAAGTTATTTCTCAATTAATGCTCCTGTTATGTTTTGCCCTTCCTCATGTCACCACTGGATGGCGCCATTGCTGTCATTTTAACACATTTCATGAATAAAACTGTAGTATTTGTGTGAAATTTCTCTGAAGTAAATGGAGATGGAGCCGCTCATACTCATGAATGACAGAGATAAAATAATAATAGTCTACTAGACCAGTGGTTTTCACACTTTTTACACCCAAGGCACACCTAAGGTTAAGCCAAAATCTCAAGGCACACCATATTTAAATCCATACAAAATAGAATTTTTAAATAATGTTACAGTCAAGGTGGCCTATAAGGGGGGATAAAGGGGGGAGCTTTCTGGGGCCCAGCCAGCCAGGGGTCATGGAGATGGCAAAAGGTGGCAAACATGGGTTAAAGGTGATGGAAAAACAGGGCAAAATTGGGCAAAAAGTGGCTAAACAAAGTCAGAAATGGGTGAAAATTGGTAAAAAAGTGGCCAACCAATGGGTTGAAATTCACGAAAACTTGTTGAAAGTGTCAAAGTAGTGGCCTAAAAGGATTAATTGTGTGAAAAGGTGGTAAAAATGGGATAAAAGTGATAAGAAAAAAGGGCAAAAGTGGGAGAAAAAGGTGGTGAAATAGATCACAAGTGGCAAAAAGTGCTAAAGTTACTACAAGGTGGCAAAAAAGGGTTAAATGGGATGGGAGAAAATGGCAAAAAATGGCCAAACAATAGCAAAATTGTGTGAAAAGGTGGTAAAAATGGGATAAAAGTGATAAGAAAAAAGGGCAAAAGTGGGAGAAAAAGGTGGCGAAATAGATCACAAGTGGCAAAAAGTGCTAAAGTTACTACAAGGTGGCAAAAAAGGGTTAAATGGGATGGGAGAAAATGGCAAAAAATGGCCAAACATTAGCAAAATTGTGTGAAAAGTGGCAAAAAAAGGTAGCAAAAATGGGTTAAAAGTAGTAATAAGAAGTGGAAAAACACAGTCAAAAGAAGTGGCAAAAGTGGGTAGAAAAAATGTTCAACTTGGTTAAAAATAGCATGACTTAATAACTTTAACACCAATTCAACCCAATAATAGCTTACCATGCTTTTCTGCCCTTTATGAGGTAACTGTTAGCCAGGATGCTAGCACCAATGCTACTGAACCAACACACACACACTGATATCATCAATAAATCCCATTCTCTGGGGTTTTTCAGGGGTCCAGATCTGTGTGCAGGCCTGGTTACAGTTCTTGCCATAAAGTCGTAGTAATAACATACGGTACAAACTCCCACGGCAGACCTAGACTTGCTTTAAGGCGCACCGTTTGAGAACCACTGATCTAGACCGCCAGTGTTGACAGTATTAGTGAGCCTACGTTAGATAATAGTGGAGAAAGAGTCGGCAGTCATGTGATCAGTTTTGTTGCTTTTATTTCATCAATGACCTCATAAACATTTCTCACTGTATTTTTCTTACAGAGGGGCATGATGGGTAACAGACAGGACAGGAGGCAGTGGCCGGCCACTGACCAATCACCTGCACTCGATCAATACTCAATAATCAATAATAACAAGAAGTACGACAGGAAGAAGAAGAATACACGACCATGCTGCTGTTACACCCAGAGACAGAGAGAACATGAGGGAGCTGGTTGGCATGGTAACTGGAGGGCACTGGTTGCCATGGTAACACTGGGGAATGGGTACCATAAAACGATGTCACCTGACTGATGTGACATCACAGCCAGGTAGGCATTTCCTCTGAAGCAGTTGTATGTCCACCACACCTGGCACGAGTCCCGTCCTCGGGTCTGTGTGGTTGCAGCACCTGACGGTCTCCATGGTAACAGCAGCCAATAACAGCGACAGTCTCAGACGGGATGAGGACCGATCAGAGACCGTTCAGAAGAAGAGTCACAAAGATCAATCAGCATCAGAACAGGAAGTAAAAAAACAAAAACAATAATAATAAAAACACTTTGGATTAAAAAGATAAATAAATAAAAACACTGACAGACAGAGATCATCGTCTGGTTTGGCACAGAAACGTTCAATAATCAGAAACTGTAAGGCAAAAATACTGAACCGAGGTGGAACCAGTTTAAACCAGCTCCAACCAGCTAACAACCGACCAGAACTGGTTCTAACTGGTCCAAACCGGCCCTAAATGTGTCCTTGTAGCTGCTTACTACCATCGATATCTACACATAGACGGCACATTCTTCTTAGCCTTCTTAGAAGCGTCACGTGGGCGCCATATTGAAGAAGTGGCGCCTTGGCCAATGGTGAATGTAAGCCATGATCGAGAGAGGTTTATCCACGATTAAAGCGCTCATAACTCACAGAAAAAGGAACAAATTTCAAGCCATTTGTTTTGTCACAAACATCAGATGCACGGGGAAACTTGCTGTAAAAACCTAATATAATCTAATGTAAGGTTGCAGAGATTCTCTATACAGAACAATAGAAATGCATGTATTACAGCTTCAACAACGTGTGTATATGACGCCCATGTGACACAATCTCTCCAACGAACGCTCACCATGCAGGCAGTATCTATGCGTAGATGTCTATGGCTTACTACTGCTAACCTACTAGCCGTCTAACTGCTGCTGACTAGAGAGGAGAGGATGTCACCAGAGACGGCAGGTTTGGTTTTTACGTAACCATTTAACCGACAGCGTTACAAACATCTACAGGACTGTAAGGTCAAAATGGTCAAGAAGAAACACGGACATGTGGCTTAAATGTGCAGATAGATGTGAGTCCAAACATCTGATTAAAGCAGCCTGATATTAAAGAGAGGTTAGACCACAGGTTAAATCAGTCATTTCTACAGAACTAACAAAGGCAGAGGCTGTGTCTGAAACCACACTGAAGCTCTCTGTCCACCTTACTTAGAAGCCCGTCGATGTCGCTTTACCAGACTTTAACGTTTGCAAATTTCTGGTCCGAGTGTTTTTGGCTAAGCTAGCACGACTGTTGGTCAGAAGGAACAATAATAAACAAGCTCATTGTTAATGCTGCTGCTTAGTTATTTAACTCTTATTTGACTGTTTCCTGACGTATAAAACATTCAAGTACAGCTGGTATTTATATGCTGCTTGTCAGCTGGCTGACTAGCTTCGCTATGGGATAGTCTCAGAGCCACAGCGCATTTTGGGATGGCTAAGTACGGCTAGTGCATCCTTTTCATTCTTAACAATTCTGCCCATTCTAGTAAAAATCACAGGATTTCATGCATGCAAAAAAAATAAAAATAAATAAATTCTGTGACTCAATGGAGCGTCTCATTTATATGACGGAGTATTAGGGCCACATGAAATGAAAAAAAAAATCAAAATTTTTTTTGACATTACAAGAATAAAGTCATAATATCATGAGAATAAAGTTGTAATATTATGAGAAAAAACTCATAATTTTACGAGAATAAAGTCATAATATTACGAGAATAAAATATTACAAGAAAGACAGTCTGCCGCAGCGCCGCAGATCTACGACGGAGTATTGTCCTGATTCTGATAATAATTTGATGCTGGTGTACCAAAAGATGAAGTATTTCCTTATTTGTGAAACCGATACTAAAGTATAGCTTCACAAGACGCCCAACATTGCCCTTTTTAACGAAGGCGGCGCCCTGGCAGACTCTCCATCCTGTAATATTTTATTCTCGTAATATTACGACTTTATTCTTGTAATATTATGGCTTTATTCTTGTAATGTCAAAAAAAAAATTATTTATCAGGCTAAAATTTGTGCCATCAAGTCAGAAAACAATCAGAGTCTTATTCTATAACTTCAGTTTTAAGCTGTGTGGCCATAGATATATAGATGTCCAAGCAACAATGAAATTTGTCTATGAAGCCGCCATCTTGGAGAGGTGCGTCCACAGCTCTTAATGAATGTTAACCAAGAAGGCTAGTTTGGTTGGAACAGTACACAATTATTTTGTTTCCACTTTAAAAAGAAGAACAGTTACAAAAAAAAAAAAAATCAACCTCTATCGCCCCCTTCTGTTGGGGTATCAACCTTAAAGGGTGGAGCTTCTCTCACAGCAATCTGGTTGAAGAAATCGTCACATGTTTAAATATCTCATCCATTTTAAGATGGTAACTTCAGGACCGCTCAGTGGAAACCCCCCCTTAAGGTCTGGTGGAGGTCTATCTAAATTAAAATATGAATAACTCAGATTCACTATAACACTAATTTTATACAGTATATACCTGGGAATGAACACCTGCATCTTTTATCTCACATGGAGCCTAAAAATGTGTCTGATGTTTCTGATAAATCAAAGAATTCTTTGGATATTTTAATCGTAGTCAGATCAGACCTTCTGAACCATGGTTACCCCTCTCCAAGATGGCTGCCATGTCCATGTATCGCTCCCATGAACACCACATCTATGCTATTTAGCCCGGCGAGCTTTAGGTATCTGCTAGAACCTTCTGCCAAAGTCTGAGCGGACGTCTAAGAGTGTCAACACTGAATTATTTCTAAAACAGTTGCCGTGACGACCAGGCAGCTCCACTTCTATAAAACCAGGTACTAACGAGTGTTTATAAGAAAAGCAGCGGTGGTGTACGTTTACAGCTGACGGCTAACAAGCCTGACTGATCTGAACATGTGTATGCCTGTTCATTAACAAAATTAGCCAAACGAGCTTACATTAGCTCGGCCTCATATCAAAGTATTTCCCTAAAAGGCTTTCTTTTGAAAAATGATGCATCAGAGGTTTTATCTACAACTATTTTCTTCCTACAATTATGACACAGTATTTAACTGATCTGTTAATGTGTGTTCTATTCAGCCTGTAAATACATCCTGAAATATAAACATGTGGTTTCCAGCCTGAAGTCACAACAAGAAATACTGAAAGACAAACTGTAGATCTGATATAAGAACCAACACCAGCTCTGATGAGCCTGTGCTTTAGCACACAGAGAGAACGTGCACACTGGACCGATACGACACCACTGCTCACTATCACCCACACCAGTCAGGACCAGTCAGAACCAGATAAGCCCAGCCAGAACTACTTAGAAAATCCAGTAAGACGGAACCAGCCAGAGGTGGGCAGGACCAGTCAGAACCGGTTAAAACCAGTCAAAACTAGTTAAAAATCTGGATAGATAGAACCACCAGAAATGGTCATAACCAGTCAAAACTAGTTGGATAATCCAGAAAGACAGAACCAGCCAGATCAAGGTGGATCTACCTGGAACCACCTACTTCCTGTCAGAACCAGCTAGAACCGAGCAGATCTGGCCGGGCCCCTTTAAAAAATGACACCTATACCAAAGAAAGTTCTAAATGTTCTCCTGAACATGGTGAGCTGATAGTAAAGATGGACTGTAAGGCTGAGTTACTGGCCATTTCCTCCAGGACAGGACACCACAGCACTGAGTATGCTTCACATGCCAAAAACACGCTAAAAACACGCAGCCACAGTACAGCCACGCCCACTGAGCACCGTGTCAGTGACCGCTGAGGTAGAAGCCAAAGAAACACGCTGACATTTGAACAAATTCAGTTTCTAAACACGCTGTAACCCAGAGGCAGGTGTTTCACTGACGTGTCTGATGCAGCGTTAGCCCAGCTTAGCACAAACACTGTATACAAAAGGAAACCGTTAGCTACATTAAACTAGCTTTGCTACAACCTATTTCACTTTATGCAATCTAAAGGAAACTTAAGAGGCAGACAAGTTCAAATTCTGACACTCAGAAGTGAAGCACTAATAAGCTAGCTAGATAAATGCTAATGTAAAGTCAGCAGATTAAGCGATGCTAGCCTTTTAGCTAACTCTGTAGGAGACACAGACATGAAACACCGGACTGTGGAGAACACAGAGGACAGGAGGGTTTACTAAAATGTCAGATTGTTCCTTTAACCTTCACCTTGTTAGTAAGGTTGTCCACATTTTCAAAGCTTTATTGATACCATGATAGCAACAAAACAGACCAAAACATTTAAAAATGGCACATCTTTGAAAGGACAGGTGTGTATAGCCATTAAATCTGCAGGTTAATTCCTTCACATGGGTTCGATTGCACAAAAGCGTTGGCAATAAGAGCCTGAAGCTGGAGAGGGTTTCAGGATGGGACGAGTCAGAACCAGTTAGAACCAGTTTAGCATCCACGAAATGTCCTGAAATAGTCAAATTTAAAAAACGACATCTATTTCAAAGAGCAGGTGTGCAGGAGAGAAACAGACCCATTAGAAACTGCAGGTAGACGATGCATATGGTCACATCAGGCCCCCTATAACTTCCCATCCGGCCCCCAGAACATTTTCAAATCCAAAACATGTGCAGAGGAAAAATTCTAGAGGAAAAATATCGCAGAATTTGAGGATATTTTAAATTTGTTGGATTTTTCTTAAACTTCCTACAGCTGAGAGAAGACTCCAAAAACTACAGAGATTCAAACAGTTAAATCAGGAATGATTTAATGTTTGATTCACTGTTCATAAATCCACCTTTCAGCTATTATTAGCAAAAATAATTTATATTAAATATGTTTATTCTTGAACAAAACTGCTGCTTTCTTTGGAAACTTTCAGCCTCAGGTGTTTTTGGAGTGCAGTTTTCCTGCTTGGGTTCTTCATTTATCACTGCTGGCACAGACAACATGACAGAAATATTTAGCTAAAATATCTCAGTCGCCCCCTAGTGGCTGGCTGTGATATAGGGACTGATCATATTTGAAGTTAAATAAAAATGTCTTTAGTTTAGTTTTTTTTTTTTTTTTTTTTTTTTCTTTTTTAAAGCTCGGCCCCCAAAAGTGCCTGTTTAGGAAAAAGCTGGCCCTTATACAAATGTAGACCCATAGTCTAAGGTCCAGTCCACGGGTAGGCGGGTGCCGGATTTGGCCTTTATGCAAATGCAGTTCTGGGACTCTGAAAACTCTGCTTTTGGAAAACTCTCTTGCATTATAGATGCAGGAAACAGCGTTTTCAGCTTATGACGTCTTCTGGCTCCTCTCCTGCTTTAACACCGACCAGGACTTGTGCAATTTAGACAGCGTACCCTCTTTTTTAGTTGAAATGACCACATTTCTGTGGTGTATCGCTATTCAGTGCAAGTGAGACCATGTGCAGGAGTTTGTCTGCAGTTTTTGCAGATTAAAAACAACAAATTGCCGAGTATTTGGTGTCCAGGACTTCTAGTTGTGTTATCAAACAGGTGTGGATATGGTTTGATCTGCACTAGAATATAAAAGTTTAAATTTTTGCCTGCCACTGAAAACTGAACTGTGATTGGCTCCGGCTGCGTGGAGGAACACCGTTGACCTTTACATGGCCGAGAGGATCACAGCAGAATAAATTATATTTACAAACACGCGTCTCATTTTTCTTCTTGCATCAAGCAAACATCGAACACGACCGCGATCAGAAACAGAAAATATCCAACAACAATCTGTCTGTTCATATAGCATCAGATACACTCAGCAATAATAACAATATTTATAATAATATTAATAATAATATGTTCTTTTTTCACTATCAAAACACATGGTCCAACAGTCCTTTATAGAGACAGAGACAGACCGTACCACTGTGAACAGGATAAAAACAGAAACAGTCTTTTCCATCAGGTTCAGTTCACATCGGCTCCATCTAATCGCTGGAATCATTTCAACATTCATTCTGAACTCAGGGAGGACGTCAGCAGTCCGGTCCACGCTCTGGTTCCAATCGGACGCTCTTTAAAAACTTCTTCTTTAACTTTTTACATCCAAAAGCATCAAAACACGCCATCATCGAGAGGCAGGGTCACAGAGTCGGCTAGAAAACTCACAGGAAGGACAAACACTTTTATTTTGGTTTTTCTGTTTCTATTCTTCGGATTTTACCCCAAATCAGTGGCTGTGATAATGCTAGTCTTTAGGTTTCTAGTTAGCATAGGAGGAGGGTTTAATTTTCTGACTTTTATAGCATATTAAGATTCAATAAAAACTGAAAAACTGTATCTTTGCAGCGTAATGCCATTGCAGTTTTTAACACTGACAGATTTACTTTTAAGTCAACTTTATCTTCAGTTTAAAACATCGGAGAGTAATTCTGACGCTAGAAAATATAAACATGATTAACAAGAATAAACTAAAATAAAAGTGTGGACTGAGTTTTTCCAGACTCTGATCAGCCTTCTCTATGATTTTACCCCCACCAGCAGGGGGCAGAGTGACCTCAGATTTTAAAAAACGTACACCTCGGAGCAGGGCCTGCTGGGAAATGTAGTCTCCCTGCAGGCTGCTGAGGAGTTTTTAGAAGACTTAGGAGAAAAACAGGTGATTTTAATCTTCAGGGGAAATTTAGGTTAAAAAATGTAAGGTCTTATAAGTGCATTTAAAGATTAAAAAAGGGCACATCCGCTTTTTTCTTCTAAAAATCTCAAAGTGATTCTGTCCAACCGTCTGGATGTTTCGCTTCCTTCAGCTTTAATCTGATTTCATCCCTTCGCCGTTTACACACGACCTGAACCAGCTTTGTCCATGTTTGATGCTCGCTGGGGGTCATTTGGAAGGAGCGGGTCCTCAGTCCTCCACAAACAGCAGATCTGCTCCTTAAACGTGATTGGACGTTCACAATGAGGGCCAGTTTGTTCAATAACAGGAGGAGCAGATGATTTCTACTGAATCTAGTTGGATTTAAGCGTCTTTTTTTGGTGATTTTGCTCTGTAGTTTTTTCAAGGTGTCGCTCTGTCACTCAGTACGTTTACATGCAGTTAGAAAAGTCTAATTATTCTGATAGTGAGACTGAGGTCGATTTCACACCTGATAGTCCGGGGGACTCGGTCCGCTTTGGAACGAAAAGTTCAACATTGTTGCTCTTTCCTTTGGTGGGGTTTGCATTGCTCTTGGTCAGATGGACCAAATCATCGGAACACCTACGACTTCTGCCTGTTGGGGGCGCTGACGTCACAAACACATGGCGACCAAGAAGAATAGATAATAGAGATATTAGCACCGACAACGACATGTTGCTATGGCTACACAGACGCCAAGCGAGGTACCGACATGTATTTGAGTGTATCAAATCACATATAAATCCGTATATCATTACACTTTGTGACACTTCCTGTTGGGTGACAACTTAGTCCGCTTTGCTTTCACACCTCAAACGAACCGCACCAGGGATCGTTTGGAAGCGGACCAAGACCCCCTGTTTTCAAGCGGACCAGAATCCGCTTGTTTGGTCAGCACCAGAGTTCGTGTGATCTTTCAGACCACTCCAAACCAACCGGACTATCCAGGAAAATGGGCCAGAGTACATTTAAAGCGGACCAGACAGCTCTGGTATGACTGCGCCCTAAAAGTGGACTTTTATAAAGACATGTTAGCATGATAGTCTGAATGAAACCGTGCTAAACTGTGCTAAAAAAAGGAAAAGATATCCCCGTAAGCTAGGGGGATAGTGAGATTATACTGGACTGAGCCTCAGTTACACCAGGTTATTGATGAAGGCTTTTGAATTCAGTCTGCCACATTGAAAACTGTCAGTATGTTCCAAATAGCGCACTCTACATCAGGGGTTCTCAACCTTGGGGTGGGGACCCCTTGGGGGTCACGAGACACTGAGATGGTGTCCCCAGATTCCCTAAAAAGATGAAGAATGTTTTTAAAATTACACTGTTGCCACTTTACACCAATTTTCAACAATTCTCCCAACAATTTTAACACATTTTTGCCATTTAACACCTATTTTTGTCCATTTTAAACTCTTTCCACCATTTTTTTCTGCTTGTTTTTGCCACTTCTAAACCAATTCTTGCCACTTAAGCCTAATGTTGCCTCTTCTGACCCATTATTGCCACTATTAACCCCTTTTTACCACTTTTTACACCCAATTTTTCACATTTTACCCACATTTCACTCTCTGATATGACCATTTTCGCTAGTTTAACCAATCTGCCAATATCTGCCTATCCACACATTTTTGCCAATTTAAAGCCTTTTCAGCCACTTTTGAACCCCCTTTTACCAATATTTATGCCCATTTTTTCCACTTCAACTCACAACACAACTTATGTACTTGTTGCCACTTCTAACCCATTTCTTCTACTTTTAAAAATTCAATTTCACCACTTTTTCTTCATTTTTTTGCCGTTATTAACCCATTTCAGCAAATTTTAGCCCATTTTAATTTTTCTTCCACAAAAGGGATTTACATTTTTAAGAAGGCTATTTACTACACATATGATTAAAAAAGATACTTGTTTCTTTGATAAGAGTGGTTATTTTATCAGGTTAGATATAGAATATGTATCACAGCTTAACTTTATAATGGATCATGGTTTTGCTGGCCCCCACTTTGGCTGGGCCCCAGAAAGCTCTCTCATTTAACCCCCCCTTATGGGCAGCCTTGTCTGCACATGACTATTCTTGAATGGCCCTGTTGAACCAGCTTCAGGTTCGGTGGGGGTCCCTGGTCTCTAGCACCTTTATTTTGGGGGTTATGTGCTGAAAAGGTTGAGAACCCCTGCTCTGCATTAGTATACTTTATTACAGTAAACTTATGATAGTATTGGTACCATCATTACTGACTTTATAGCCTTTTCCTACAAAATGGGAGTTAAGTTTAAAGCCCTGACCGCCATAAATGTTGTTGTTTTGTTGTTTCTCTTGTCCCTCTAACCCCCCTCCCCTTTCCTACCAGATGGCAGATGGTTGTCAACACGAGACTAAATTCTGCTCGTGCTGAGCTCATGGTGATTAACGCAGTTCTTTATGATTATACATCAGAGACTGCAGCCTATCTCAGTAAACACCAAAATAATTGGGACAATGATTTTTGCCCTAGCGTAAGTATGTGGGCAGTGACGGCTGTTTAAACACACAGATGTGTTTTTATATGTAGAGAGAATAAATGAGCCTTAATAGTAACCTGCTGCCTGTGCATGTAAACGTACTGAGAGTTTCTGTGTTTTCGTTGTTTTTTAAAGTCAGACCTGTGAGGAGAACCAACCCAGCCGGTGTTCTGGAGGTAAAGCAGAGAGAAAAACGCGTTTGTTTAGTTCTAGAATGTTCTCTGAGGGGTTCCACAGCTGACATTAGAAAGATGGAGAAGAGTATAAAAGCCCCGCCCTCTCTGTTCACAGGTAAATAAACACCTGATGAGGTTGACTGTGAGGAACTTTAATGTGCTTCATGTTTGGTAATGTTCACGAACCGTCCAATCAGAGGGCTTCAGGGTTCTAAGACAGACAAATTTACCCTAATGGATTTATGATGAAGAGTGACTGAGGTGTTACCATGGTGACAGAGCTGAGGTGAGGCAGAGCTTAGTGTGTTGTGGTTGTACTGGTCTAAACTGGTCTAAACTGGCCCCGCCTTCTTCATCTTTCACGTCCAATAGAATCATGTGTTCTCCCCCTCTGCTGCAGCTGTTAGCTCCTCCCCTTCCTCCTCCACACTCTCCACGATTGGCCGGTGAATCTGAGGCTCCTCCCCCCTCCCGGCCCTGGTGAGGATGTCCATCCATCGCCGCTGTAACTCCTCCCCCTCGGCGCTGAAGTACAGAGTCAGGTGACTCTGGGAGATCTTGAAGGCGTGGCGTCGCTCCAGACGGTCACATGGTTCAGGAAGAGAGACCTCGAAGCCAATCAGAGGAACGCTGCGCTGCGCCTTCACATCCTGGAGGGAAAAAATGCAATCATCGTATACAGTAATCAGAGGGCATCATGGGTAATATACAGAAGGTATAAGGCAGAAGAAACAGACATCACTACCATCTCCTGCATGCTGCCATCTGACCAATCAGATGGCAGCACGCAGGAGATGGTAGTGATGTCATCTGATTGGTCAATTTGTTTTCATTACACCCGAACATACCACCAGCTGGTACACTCGGCCCCTGAAGACCTGCACCTGCCCCTCTCTGCAGTGCTCTCTGCTGCCTGTAGGGGGCAGCTCCTCCTCTGCAGGTTTCCATAACTCACCTGTGGAGCCCCGTAGACGTAGAGCACCAGCGGCTCGTTCTCAGGGATGACGAACCACGCCTTCTGCCAGCCCCGTCCCGCACCCTTCTCCATGTGGTGAAGAAAACTACAAATCACACTGTTCTCCGCTGCCAGGGAGGCCTGTTTCTATGGCAACAAGAAACAGAGAGGGAGGGAGGGAGCATCAGCGTTCTGTGAAATCTTAACGGGGACATTTTCATCAAAAACTCTTTCATCAATAAGAAATTACAAAAAAAAAAAAAAAAAAGGTTCTGGAACAGTGATGTCCCACTTACCTCCAGGATGGAGCGCCTCCTGGTGGTGCTGCTGGTCAGCGCAGCAGGTGAGGGCGACGCCCCCACCAGCATGGCGTAGCAGTCGACACAGACGCGGTTGGTTCGGTTGTTGTCGTACGACAGGCGAGCACGGAACTCTGAACATTTCCCACAAACCACCTGGAGACGACAAACATCAGTCAGCTGAGCGTGACACTGCTGTCGCCATGGTAACACCTCAACTAATGGACAAAAGCATCATAGACATCAAATACTTGCTGGTTCAAAGCACCACGCCTCTGTTTTTACACTTTCAAAATAAAAGCGCTAGATATCCAGCCTCTACTTCCTGCACCAATCACTAAAGAGAAACATACGTGTCCGCAGGCTTTACAGTGGTGACGTCTCTTGGTGATGGAGTTAAACGGCTCCTGGCACTTCATACACAGAGTGACTTCTTTCTCCCTGATCGGAGTCGGAGCTCGTTTGCCCAACTCCACACAGCTCTGAGAGAGAGAGAGAGAGAGAGGGATGTAGAGTTATATGATTCAGACCGGCCGATGGGTTAGAGCGGACACTCAACGTTTGGCTCTTTTATGTCTTAATCTTAAATATTATACCCCCAGAAAAAACTTTTCACCCATTTCAGCTACCTTTTGTCATTAAATACCACTTTTTTCCTACTTTTTGCCCATTTTTGCCATTTCTTTTTGTCACTTTTTCACCATTCTTTGCGCTTTTTCACCATTTTGTTGCCACTTTTTGCCCATTTAAGCCATATATTGTTATTAAATACCCCTTTTTTCCTTTTTTGCCCATTTTTGAAACTTCTTTTTGCTACTTTTAGCCCAATTAAGCAACCATTTACCAATTAAATACCATGTGTTTCATTTTTTCCCCATTTTTACCTCCTCTTTTGGCCACTTTTATCCCATTTTTGCCGTTTTTTT
This sequence comes from Cheilinus undulatus, assembly GCF_018320785.1. Taxonomy (NCBI): domain Eukaryota; kingdom Metazoa; phylum Chordata; class Actinopteri; order Labriformes; family Labridae; genus Cheilinus; species Cheilinus undulatus. The sequence continues at coordinate 49,793,828 of NC_054875.1, forward strand.
GGGTCACTTTTTCCCCATTTTTTTTGCCCTTTTCACCATTTTGCTGCCACTTTTTTGCCCATTTAAGCAATGAATTGCTTTTAAATACCCCTTTTTTCCATTTTTTGCTCATTTTTGAAACTTCTTTTTGCTACTTGTTTCCTATTTTTTGCTACTTTTCACCCAATTAAGCTACCATTTAAACTAAATACCACATGTTTCATTTTTCCTCATTTTTGCCTCCTCTTCTGGCCACTTGTATCTCATTTTTGCAGTTTTTCAAATTAAATAACACTTGTTTCCTATTTTTTGCCCATCTTTGCCACCCTTGACTGCTTTTTGCCCATTTTAGTCACTTTTCATTCATTTTTTGCCTTGTTTTTGCCTATTTTGGACCATCTTTTGCCATCTGTAACTCACCCATTTTTGCTACTTTCTGATTCTTTTTTCACTTTTCTCCTCATTTTCACCCCTTTTCATCCATTTTTGTCATCTTTAACTTATTTTTATTGCTATTTCAAGCCTTTTTTTCCACTTTTCACCGCTTAGATTGTGGCTCTTGCAAAGGTATTTTTTAACAGTTTGGCTCTTTGGTTGAGCAGGGTTGAGTAACACTGGGTTAAAGGCTTTTAAACCTAAGAAGGATTTCAGAGCAGGAGGAGAAAAGTAATGTCAACATGGGAACAAGAGGGCAGAGCTGGTTCAAGAGTCTGTCTGCAAATCTTGATGATTAAAAGAACAGATTTTCCTGGGACATCTCGATTGACTATTTCTTGCTGCAGTTCCTCTGGTGTCCACCAGAGGCTGTCTCCTGCAGTGAGTTACTCCTCGTAGAGCTTCATGTTAAAATGTCAAACTTTACAGCAGAAATAAACCTGTTTACAGCTCGGTGCAAATCCAGTTTTGGCCTCTTTAGGGCTGATTTTTACACCGTTTGTTATTTTAAGGCTTTAAGTTGTGCAGAATTTAAGACCGTCAAAAGGGAGGAATTGCTTTGCACATGTATTTCTTGGGACAGGTGCATCGGAGGGCAAGGTATCCAGCCAACAGGTCAGAGAAAACTCCCACATCCTGTCCAACATCAGGCAAACAGCCACTGTTTACGTGATGAGGGTCTAGTACCAAAACGTAAATACCCGCATTTTTTTTGCATGTTGGAGATTGTGTGGGAGTTTTCTTGGAGAATTTAAGATTGTGAATTTACCACGTTTTAAAATGATGCAATCTTTGTCATCTTATTTGTCAACATATTTGAGAGTTCAGATGTAAGCTCAGAGAGGCTCAGCGCTAACATAACCATATCTGCACACATACAGAGCGGTTATTTGGACAAATAAACGTTTGAAATGAGACCTAAAATTGGCCATGGTTCAGCGAGTCTGACATCTTCATCAGACGCTTAAATTAACCCATGAAGCTGCTCAGATGTACTCTAGAGTTTAGGATAAAGGTCTACAATGAATAAAGTTCCAGAAACATGTTGGATCCTGATTGTCTTGCAGTGAAGGAGCTCAGAACTGGGGCCATCAGACTCTGATTTTTATTCCCCAGCTGAAGGATCATCTTAAGGAGGTCAAGAACATCAGTCTGGTCTGAGATCAGCTGTTTTACCGGGGAGTGAGGAGGCGTGGACTCGTCATCTCGCAGGGAACAGGTGAGCTGTCTGAAGCTCTCCATCGTCTGCTCGTGCCTCTGTACGGTGGCCTGGATGGCCTAAAGACACAAAGAGGACAAACATAAATAAATACATATAATAACAAATATTCTAAGATGTCAGACGGTTCCTGAAATAATTAAATAATCAACAGTCTGGGAAAACCAGGTACTGACAGCTGTGACACCTCCTGTGGAGATTTCACATTAAAAGCTTCCTTAGAACAAAGAACAAAGAAGAGGTGAGTAAAACTGAGCTAGAAAGGACCACAATCACATCCTGTCTTCAGATATTCTATTTAAAGCAGAGAAATTCCTTTTGGTGTCTCCAATTACTGAAAAGACCATCAGAGTCTTTTAACTTCAGTCCTTTTACCACCTCAGATCCTCTATAGCTCTGAAAGCCTTAATCCTTAAAAACCATCTGATCCAGACCCTTTTTTAAAACCAGATTTTATACCTGAGCCGCATCTTTAATTTTACCTTTAGCCCACCTTTGGCCCCTCACTCTCACCTGACTACATAAATAAATAATCTCTGATTTCTCACCTGTATCCAGTCCCTCTTCTCCTCCTCCGTCCTGCAGAGACACAAAGACCGTTAGAGCATGACTGAGGTGTTGTTCAATGATTCACCTGTCCAGGTGTGTCCCTGTGCTCACCTGGCCTGCAGCTCCAATGATCTCTGTTTGCCAGACACCAAGAACGTCCTGGACGCCGCCGCGCTGCTCGTCTCCTTCAGCTGGACACACAGACAGGTAGACGGGTTACAGCAGAGTCAGGTGTTTGTGTCACAGGTGATGATCAGCTGATCTCTACTCACCTCCATCCCGTCCACGTCGATGCGAGCTCGGACGCTGTACTTCTGACCAATCAGACGCAGTTTTGGGACGCAGTACAGCAGACGGTCGTTAAACTGCAGAGACAGACAGAAGCCAGTCAGTCCCATATGACACAGGTGAGTTCAGGACAGGTGGGTACAGGTGAGTATAAGACAGGTGAGTATAGGACAGATGAGTATATTGGAGGGATGAGTATAGGACAGGTTAGTGTAGGACAGGTGAGTGTAGGACAGGTAGGTATAGGACAGATTAATATATAGGAGGGATGAGTATAGGACAGGTGAGTTTAGGACGGATGAGTGTAGCACAGGTGAGTTTAGGACAGATGAGTGTAGGACAGGTTAGTGTAGGACAGGTGAGTTCAGGACAGGTGAGTTTAGGACAGATGAGTGTAGGACAGGTGAGTTTAGGACAGGTGAGTTTAGGACAGGTGAGTGTAGGACAGGTGAGTGTAGGACAGGTGAGTGTAGGACAGGTGAGTGTAGGACAGGTGAGTTTAGGACAGATGAGTGTAGGACAGGTGAGTGTAGGACAGGTGAGTTTAGGACATGTGAGTTTAGGACAGATGAGTGTAGGACAGGTGAGTGTAGGACAGATGAGTGTAGGACAGGTGAGTGTAGGACAGGTGAGTTTAGGACATGTGAGTTTAGGACAGATGAGTGTAGGACAGGTGAGTGTAGGACAGGTGAGTTTAGGACATGTGAGTTTAGGACAGATGAGTGTAGGACAGGTGAGTGTAGGACAGATGAGTGTAGGACAGGTGAGTGTAGGACAGGTGAGTTTAGGACAGATGAGTGTAGGACAGGTGAGTTTAGGACAGATGAGTGTAGGACAGGTGAGTTTAGGACAGATGAGTGTAGGACAGGTGAGTTTAGGACAGGTGAGTTTAGGACAGGTGAGTTTAGGACAGATGAGTGTAGGACAGGTGAGTGTAGGACAGGTGAGTTTAGGACAGATGAGTGTAGGACAGGTGAGTTTAGGACAGATGAGTGTAGGACAGGTGAGTTTAGGACAGATGAGTGTAGGACAGGTGAGTTTAGGACAGGTGAGTTTAGGACAGATGAGTGTAGGACAGGTGAGTTTAGGACAGGTGAGTTTAGGACAGGTGAGTTTAGGACAGATGAGTGTAGGACAGGTGAGTTTAGGACAGGTGAGTTTAGGACAGATGAGTTTAGGACAGATGAGTGTAGGACAGGTGAGTGTAGGACAGGTGAGTTTAGGACAGGTGAGTTTAGGACAGGTGAGTTTAGGACAGATGAGTGTAGGACAGGTGAGTGTAGGACAGATGAGTGTAGGACAGGTGAGTGTAGGACAGGTGAGTTTAGGACAGGTGAGTTTAGGACAGATGAGTGTAGGACAGGTGAGTTTAGGACAGGTGAGTTTAGGACAGGTGAGTATAGGACAGGTGAGTTTAGGACAGATGAGTGTAGGACAGGTGAGTTTAGGACAGATGAGTGTAGGACAGGTGAGTTTAGGACAGGTGAGTTTAGGACAGGTGAGTTTAGGACAGATGAGTGTAGGACAGATGAGTGTAGGACAGGTGAGTGTAGGACAGGTGAGTGTAGGACAGATGAGTGTAGGACAGATGAGTGTAGGACAGATGAGTGTAGGACAGGTTAGTGTAGGACAGGTGAGTTTAGGACAGGTGAGTTTAGGACAGGTGAGTTTAGGACAGATGAGTGTAGGACAGATGAGTGTAGGACAGGTGAGTGTAGGACAGGTGAGTTTAGGACAGGTGAGTGTAGGACAGGTGAGTTTAGGACAGATGAGTGTAGGACAGATGAGTGTAGGACAGGTGAGTGTAGGACAGGTGAGTTTAGGACAGATGAGTGTAGGACAGGTGAGTTTAGAGTAAAGGTTGAGTATAGGACAGGTGAGTATAGGACAGGTGAGTGTAGGACAGGTGAGTATAGGACAGGTGAGTTTAGAGTAAAGGTTGAGTATAGGACAGGTGAGTGTAGGACAGGTGAGTGTAGGACAGATGAGTTTAGGACAGGTGAGTTTAGGGCAGGTATGTACCAGGATGAGGTATCTGTCCTGTGTAGTCCCGTTCTTATTGGACAGTTTGAGGATGTGTCCCTCTTTGATGAGCTCGTTTGTCGGGTTAACAATGTCTTCTTCTCCGCCCAGCAGCTCGTACACCTTCAACAACTTCCTCATACGCTCCTGTGAGGTGTACAGGTAGACAGAGAGAGAGACACACACACACACACAAAGGTGGAGTCAGAAGAAGGTCAAGTTATAGACCCCTAGTTGGGCTGGGCCCACTCACACAAAGCAACCAGTATGTTTGACCACCAAAGCCCAGTTTGTTTGACCAGTGTGCGGGCATGAGCAGAGAACATTTCTTTGCCCCAGCATGGATAGCAGAGGTGAGCTTTAGCCCGCCACAGCTGCTAATGCTCATGCATGATGTAGATTTGGCATGTAGTTCCTACGAACATTGCTCTTAACAATCGTTTAAACAATGATGGAGATTCGAGAACATCTGAACTAATTTCCTGTCTATGAAACAAAAATATGATAAAAGACTCTGGCTGCAGCAGACTGAAGTTCTAGAAAGGCTTCACTAGAGCGATGTGAGAGCAGGCCGGCTCAGGACTAGGGAGGGGGTACAGTCATGCACCAACACAGTACAGGGCGACCGGCCCTCTGCCTGGAGATGTAGTTCAGGGTGTTAGCGTGCCAGCCTGCAGAGTTTAGTACTAACGAAGAGCTGAGGGAACTTGATGACAGAGGAGGAGAAATATGACGCATTTAAAGCCCACAGCTGTAATCAGAGCTCTTTAATTAAAGACAGAGCGAAGGTTAATGACACACTGAAACCCTCAGTGTGGATCGGCTGTGTGAAACTCTCACCATCTTCTTGATGGCGGCGTTGGAGTGTTCTGCTGCGGTGGCGATGAGCTCCAGAGACTCTGCAGAGAGAAACAGCAGGTTACAAACATACATCCTGTGGACATGCAGTAATGATCCAATGTGCGCCTGGACAGGTGGCACTCAAGCCTCAGGAGGTGAACTGGCATTACCGACCATCTTTTTTTTCCCTCCTCTGCACATCCTCACATTTCAGTGCAAAGGAGGTAGTTCACCAAATGACCAGAGGAGGGCAGTGTCTGTGTGACTACATACTCTGGGCGTCCCTGTAGTCAGGCGCATCCTCTGGCAGGCGGTGCAGGTAGTCTTTGAGCAGCAGCTCGTAGCGAGGAATCCTCTGGACCGGCTCCAGCATGTGATGCTGCAGAGTCAGATTCCCACAGCGCTCCTCCCTCTGCACACAGATGAACACAGATATAATCACACACATGAACACAGATATAATCACACACATGAACACAGATATAATCACACACAGGCAGAGTGGGCTGAGGTACTTTCAAAATAAAGCTTCTAATTACTCTAGTGAAATTAACCTTCACTGCAGCAAAGCTTCAGCCAGGAGTCCGCTCTAAGCTTTACTTATCTATTGCACTTATTTATTATATTTACTAAAACTATTATTGATGATTATGTTGTTGTCAAACTTGACCAGTTTTATCAGTGTTTGCTCATCAAATACAACCCAAGTTCCAAAAAAGATGGAACACCATTAAAAATGTGAATAAACACGGAAGTCGATGGTTGTCTAATCTCATAAACCCACATTTGATCCACAACAGAACAGAAACAACAAATCAGATGTTAAACTGAAACATTTTACCATCTCATGAGAATTATTAGCAAATTTTTAATTTGATGGCAGCAACACATCTCAAAAAAGTTGGGACGGGGAAACAAAAGGCTGGAAAAGTAAGTGGTACTAATGAAAAACAGCTGGAGGGACAAGGCCCTCAGGGGCCCTCAGGGGCCACTGCATTAAAAACAGGCATGATTCTGGTCTGAAATCACTGCATGGGTTCAGGAACATTCCAGAAGGGAATTAAAACAAGTAAAAGGTGGAAAAAATGGTCAAAAAGCGGCAAACTGTGGGGGAAAAGTGGCAAAAAATGGGTGGGAAGTGACCAAATAATGGCTTAAAAGTGGCAAAAATGTTGTAAAAAATGAGTGAAAAATGACTAAATTGGGCAAAAAGGTGGGAAAAATGGGGGAAGTGACATTTAATTGCTGAAATGCGCAAAAAGTGACGAAAAGGGGAAAAAAATTGCAAAAAGCAGGAGAAAAGTGGCAAAAGGGGAGAAAACTGGCAAAAAGGGGAGAGAAGTGGCAAAAAATGAGTCACATGTGGCAAAAATGGTCCTAAAGTGGCAAAAAAAACATGGAAAAAAATGAGTGAAAGTGATTAAAATGGGCAAAATTTGAAAAAAAAAAGTGGGAGAAATGGGCAAAAAGCATCAAAAAGTGGCAAGTTGGAAAATTAGTACCATTTATTTGCAAAAGGCAGCTTAAATTGGTGAAAAGTGGCAAAAACAAAACGTCAAAAGGGGCAACAAATTGCAAAAAGCTGGATAAAAGTGTCAAAAATTGGTGAGAATTGAGCAAATAATGAGTTAAAAGTAGCAAAAACATTGCAAAAAATGAGTGAAAACTGAATAAATTGGGCAAAAAGTGTCATTTAATCACCAAAGGCAGCTTAAATGGGGAAGAAGTGGCAAAAAGGGGTAAAGAATTGTCTCATTGTCTGTCAACACAGTTGGCCGTGCCATCCACCAATGACAGTTAAAGCTGGATGATGGAAGCCATATGTGAACAGGATCCAGAAACACCGTGGTCCGTCTTCTCTGGACCAGAGCTCATTTAACATGGACTGAGGAAACATGGAAAACTGTTCTGTGGTCAGATGAATCAAAATTTGAAATTCATTATAATGAGATCTGACATCACTGGCTTCTGTTTTTCTTTACATTTAACATAGCGTCCCAACTTTTTTGAAAACACAGAGAGATGTGTCTGTGTGGCGGCTGACCTGGATCTCCTGAATGATGCTCTTGAACGGCGCTGATCTCTGGCTCCAGGTGCTGAGCAGCTCCATGGCGTGGTCGAAGTTCTTCACGTACTCTCCGTACATCTTCAGAAAAGGAGCCAGCTTCTGCAGGATGTCCCCGATCCGAGGATTCACCTCCCTAAACAGAAGAGGACACAGATGAGAGCAGCTCTGATGAAGAGGAGGAGCAGCAGCAGGAGAACGGCGGGGCCACTCACCACTCGTCCATGCGTTTCTGCAGCGCCGGCAGCAGGAACTGTTGGTGGAAGGCATAGATGGAGCAGATGTTGGAGAAGATTCCCTGAACCACGTCACAGGGGAACGACGAGCGACACCGCGCCTCCTCCAGGAGTCGACCACAGAACACCTGAGGGAGGATAAACAGGCCATCAACACCTCCCACATTCACCTGCTGCATGGTGTGAAATACTGGCGGGATCCCATGGCAACAGAGATAGGAACATCTCACCTGGTCCAGGAGGTGGAGCTTAGAGACGTAGGCGATCTCTGTCTGCAGCAGCTCATTGGCGATGTTGAAGACCCTCTGCTGGACGGACAGCTGAGGAGACGGACAGGAAGGGTTAGAGATCTGCCAGCAATTCAACCATGACTTTAAAGAACAACCATGTTTCTTGTATGCCCATATAAGGTCATAAGACTGCTGGTCTGTGTGCAGGTGTGTTAAGGTAGAGAGAACAAAGTCAATACTGTTTCTAGGACCTGTATGAGTCCGTGCCGTCTCACCTCCACTGAGTCCTGTCTCTCTGTCTTTGGTGGTGGCAGCACCAGTGTAAGCTCCGCCTCCTCCTCCTCCAGGTCACTGTCTCCCTCCTCAGAGAACTCCCTCCTTCTCCTGGCACCCCTCCCCTCTCCCTCCTCCCCTTCCCCTCCCTCTCCCGCGTATGAGGACGAGCTGGAGAGACGGGGAAGGAGGGCGGGGCTGCAAGGGTAAACCCCGCCCCCGTCCTCCACACCGGCGAAGCAGAGTTCCTCGCTGTGTGACGGGGAACTGATGCTGTCGATGCCACTGTCCCGATTGGCCAGCTTCCCGTCCGTCTGGGAGGAAGGGAGGGAGAGACGCTCAGAGGGAAGCTCTGATTGGTCAAGCAGCTGTGGCTGCTGCTGCTGCTCCCTCATCTCCACGGCGACCACGTCGTCCTCCAGGTGTTTCTCTGAGGCGCTGTAACCTGACTCCATGGAGAGGCGTTTCTGATGAATGTCTTCACGACACGCCGCTGCCAGCTCTTCATCGTCATCGCTGTCATCATCATCATCATCATCATCATCGTCAACGACCTCATCATCAGGAGGAAGGGCCCCCTCCTCCACATCATCACTGGCTGTGATGTCATCAGGACCCACTGGCTCAGATGGCGAGTCCTCAGCTGGTGGGGGAGGGACTGCAGGCGATGACGGTCTGGATGAGGGGGGTTCAGGGAGGCGGGGACACAAAGCCCCCCCAGTGATGTCAGGAACCATGATGATCTGCTCACTGCACACATGAAGACAAATGTTAATATCTCCTTATAGGACTAACTGATGACATCACTCCTCCTCAGACCAATCAGAACTCACCGTTCAAACTTCTCAATAAGGGACAGCACACAGGTGGGGGAGGCGGTGCCATCAGCCCGGTTAGGGGGGCTCCGGCCTCCACGGGGGTCAGCAGGGAGGGGTCTACATGGCGGAGTGGGAGGGAGGGGCTTCTCAGGGGCCCGGGGACGTGGCCTGGAGACCCCCGCCTGCTGCTGGAGGTGGGGGGGCTTTGGGGGGACTGTGGAGAGAGGAGGGTTAATCAATTCAATAATTGTTACTGAGTAATGATAATGACGGGTGGGTCTGTTGGTAGGTAGGTAGGTAAGCATGAAGGTAGGTAGGTATGTAGGTAGGTAGGTCATGAGGTAGTTAGGTATGTGGGTAAGTAGGGAGGTAGGTAGGTAAGTATGTAGGTCAGTTGATGGTCAGTAGGTTGATCAGTCTGAAGGTAGGTTAGTAGGTAGGCAGGTAGGTGGATTAATAGATATATAGGTAAGTTAGTTGGTAGGAAAGTTGGCAGGTAGGTTAGTCAGCAGGTAGGTTGATCGGTAGGTTGGTAGGTAAGAAAGTAGGAAGGTAGATTGGTAGAATATTTAGGTATGTTGGGTGGTAGGTTGGTAGCTTTGTCAGTCACTAGGAGGTTAGTAGGTACATGGTAAGGAGGCTGGTTGGTGGGTTGGCAGGTGGGTCAGTAGGTAGGTAGATCAGTGGGCAGGTAAGTAGATAAGTAGACAGGCAGAATATCTAGGGATGTTGGTTGGTAGGTCAGTCAGCGTGTCTGTTGGTACATAGGTAGGTTGGTAGGTTTGTTGGTCGGTAAGTATGTAAGTAAGTAGATGGTAGATATGTATGTTGTTGGTGTATCGGAAGGTTGGTTGGCAGGTAGGTCAGTCAGCGGGTAGGTTGATGGGTAGGTTGGTAGGTAAGAAAGTAGGTGGATAGATTGGTAGAATATTTAGGTATGTTGGGCGGTAGGTCAGTAGGTTGGTTGGTAGGTCTGTTGGCCGGTAAGTATAAAGGAAGTAGGCGGTAGATATGTAGGTATGCTGTCAGTATATTGGTAGGTTAGTTGGTAGGTAGGTTGGCGGGTTGGTAGTCAGGTAGGCTGATGGTTTTTTAAGTAGGTAGGTCGATAGGTAGAGTATGATGGCAGGTAGGTAGGTCATGATTCTTCTTTGACAAGTTTCAAACAACAAAAATGCATTAAACAAGTTTAAAAACACAGTGAAGACACAAAGGAGGAGGGATTTTTGGATCAGCTGATAAAAACCAAGTACTGTGTGGTGTCTGTTTCATATTGTAGACAGTTGTTAATACAGGAGGAATGAAAAGTCGACGTTTTACCCTGAGGCTTCGGTCCGGGCAGCGGCGCTCTCTTGGTCGGTGGTGTTTTTGTGGCAGCGGCCCGCTCCGGAGGCCCCGTGTCATTGACCAAAAGCAGCCCGCTCGCAGAGCCGCGGCGCTCTGTTAGCTCAGGCACTCCTTCCAAGGAGGCGGGGCCCGAGGAAGAGGAGCTGGGCCCCGGGTCAGAGAGCGGCTGTTGAGGGGTGTCGGCATCCAGCGCCCCCGTGTGGCCACAGGGCGAACAGGACGGCTCCAGAGAGAGACTCTTTGTCAGCAAGCTGGGACTGGAGGAGGAGGGACCTGAGGAGAAACAGGATACGTCACTCAGGACAGGCCACACCCACAGACCGCCACAATAAAAGCCTTTAGGTTCATCAGTCAAAAAGCAGTACTTTTTAAACACTTGGCCATGTCTGCTCCATCAGACATGGTTAAGGTGTGAAATATTAAAAACATTTTTAAATGCTGCAGAGGAATACTAAAGGACTTTTTCTAGATCTTTGCTTTAACTCATATTTTAATCCAACTGAAACAAGAATACTGATACATCCCTGAATTAAGGATGTAAATCAACCCTTCCAGTGTGTTGATTAGTGACTTAAATGAAGTCAGAGATGCATTTGATGATGTTGACTTTTAGATTATTTAAAAGACTGCTGCACAGCTACACCAATGTGGTCTGAAAACAAGATTTAGAGCTTTGAGACAGCTTCAACAAGCTTTCCAGTCAGATACATGGTTTAACACATGAAGAGATATGGAGGAGAGCATGTACAAAATGACTCACTGATGCTCAGTGAGTCCCAGTTAATATGACAGCACTTACACGTTTTAAGAGTTCACACTTAGTCACTCTCTCTGTTCAGTTTGACCATCAAAATAAGAGATTTCATCAACAAACTGTTCTCTGTTATGCTTTTATTTTGTAATTTGTACAAGGGCTGAGTTTTTTCCATGATGATAATCACAGCACTTTTAAAAATGTAAGGATTTTGAAAATTCTTATGTCATGTTTGTTTTAAAATCACATACGTATATCCTGCAGCTCACCTGGGACAAAAACCCCTGACCGGGATTTAGGGCCACATCTGCCCCAGAATATTTATACTCAAGCAAAATAAAGTAGGTCAAAAAAGGTTGCTGTCTCATCTTCATCCTCCTCTGAGAATGAGTTTTATTAAACAGTAGCTAATGTTTAAGCCTATTAGGACGGCTTTTGGGGCGCAGATGGCCCAGCAGTTAGAGCCTGCTGCATGTGTGCATGCTTCAATCCGGCCTGTGACTCCTGCCCTGCTCTCATTCCTGTTCCCAGCTCTGTCCACTGTTGTATCTGTCATAAAGGCATAAAAAAGCCCCAAAATAAGTCTTAATAAAAAAAATAACAACAACAATGAAGAAGGCTTTTTGAATGCATTTTAAGATGAATTATTACAATAAAAACATTTTTCTTTGACTGTTGGAAGGTCAAAATCATGATCATGATTGATTTCAATTAAATTTGCAGCCCTTACGTTTGCTGCTTAAAGTTTTACTTTCTGTTAGAGAAAATAAGGAACTTCTGATTAAATAAGCTCAACCTTGGTTTTAAAATTTGCTATGGAGAGGTACGTGAAGTGAAATACAGTCCTGTGTTTTCGGCATGCAGGGCACTAAAGGCCCATTTATGCTCGACGTTTAATACGGATCCGGATCCGGGCGGAGCCTTCTGTCCGTGCTCCCCGTTCATTTCGTCCGTATTTCTGCACATTTCCATAAAGCTCAGAACCTTGCAAAGCAGATTTCCATGTTTCTCACTGGCGAATCCATCTTGTTACGCTCCCATCTGAACCGTTTGGGCCCGGTTGGAAAGTGACAGGACCAATCAGCGATAGGGAGCGGTACTTTCAGGCACGGCAGAGTCGTGACGTAAACAAGCAGCAGCAAGAGCTGGTGCAAATATGGCGGAAGAGATTAGCGTGGATGCTGCTAAAGCGCCAGTTTTATCAGAACTTGACAACAATTCTTCATTAAAAGAACAAAGAACAGCAGTGAGTTGTTTTCTTTTCAAAAACGGCAAAAGTCGAGTACTGACATGTCTAAAGTCGTATGGCAAGCAGTTTTAACATTTAAAAGCTAAGTTTGACTATCCGGAGTTAACCTTGTAGATATCAACAAAGTCTTTCTGACTAGTCGTAATTACATTTTGAATAGGAGGAATTTTAATTCAAGATATCTATAATTCAATTTTGCCTGGTCAAAAAGAACACTTCAGATATCTGCAGATACATTCTGCCTATCCACAACTGTCATCACAGATATCTACAACGTCATTACGGATATCAACAATGTGAATTATAGAAATCTGCAAATGAATTGTAGATATCTGTAACTCCAATTCAGGATAGCTACAATTCCATTTTGACTAGGCAGAATTCCATTTACAGATATCTACAATGTAATTTCAAAACTTAATTTAAGATATCTGAAAAGGGACATGCAGATATTTTGAATTGTATAGAGTTGAGGTGAATTAAAGATATCGGTAATTCTTATTCTGCCTGGTCAAAATATAATTAGAGATATCTTGAATTGGAATTACAGATATCCACAATTCATTTGCAGATATCCGTTATTCACATTGTGGATATCTGTAATGAGAAACCCCATACACAGGAATGGCAAAAGTGACGTCATTTCGCCTGGTCAAAATGAAGTCCACATTTTTAGTCATTACCAGTGAGATCTATCCCTGTCATCCATAACGCAGCAGGCCACAAGGAGACAGGCCTAACGACAGGATTGGCCGGACCCCTGAAAATCCAAGAGAATGGGCCCTCCCTAATTGTCATTGAGCACCAATATTAACCCATTTTCACACTTTTAACCCCTTTTTGATACTTTTTGCCTCTTTAACCCAATTTTTGCATGAATTTAACCCCTTTCAAACCAAGTTTCCTGCATGTTTTATCCCCTTTGTGCCACTCTTTTATCCATTTTTGCCACTTTTCTTCTATTTTTCCTACTTTTTAACCCCTTTTATTACATTTTTTCAACAATTTTTGCAACTTTAAAACCATTTTCCCACTTTTAACCCATTGTTGATACTTTTTGCCCCTTTTTGCCTGATTAACCCAAATTTTTAAAATTTTAACCCCCTTTAAACCACTTTTTCTGCATGTTTTATCCTCTTTATGCCACTTTTCTTCAATTTTTGCCACTTTTCTTCAATTTTTGCTACTTTTTAACCCATTTTCTTTACTTTCTTGCACTATTTTTAGTAATTTGTAACCAATTTTTGATACCTTTTGCCACTTTTTCCTCCTTTACCATTTTTTTTCACACATTTCAACCTTTTCTCACAACTTTTCTCTGCCAATTTTTGCAGCACTTCTGCCAACCTTACCCATTTTTTAAATGTCGACTCATTTTGACAGTAAATTTCTGTAAAAACAGATCAAATGGTTAGTCATTCTAAAACTATTTCAATATTAATTGGGATGGATTTAACAGCTCCAGACATTTAAAGCAAAAGGATCTCTCTTAAAATATTCTTTTCTGAATTTAATGATCTTTCAGGGGCCGGACAGGAAGCTTTGGGGGGCCTGATGTGGCCCCCAGGCCACCAGTTGATGATCAGTGCCCTAGGTCGTGCTTACTCACCAAATCCACCCCTGGCCCCGCCCAAAAGGTGTGGACTTTATTATCAACAGATTATTTTCCCATGACTCTGATGATATGCAGGGATGTCCAGAGCACGTCTGGGGTTGTGTCTCCCCACATCTACGCCTCACTGCTGCCTAAACGTTTGGCCCAAACATGCCTCAAAGTTCTGCACTGTACTTTAAATAAAGAGTAAAATAAGGCTGCCTCCTCCAGCTGCCTCTCCTCTATGGTAGCGCCGCCACAGGATTAATGCAGTTTTTAATATGTAATGCATTATTTCAGACCATAATTTCCATCCCATTGAATCCATCAGTGCTGACAGCTCTGATAAACAGTTTAAAAATGTAGTTTTTCTTATTCTGTTTATTTTGCCTCATCATTTCACTAATAAAACAAGGATAGCAGATTGAAGTGTTATATTATGATTTTAGTCATCTTTTCCCCTCTGCTCTTGTTATCTGTCAGCGTTTTAAATAAAGTTTCAGTGACCCAGCAGACCTGAGGCAGACGGCCTGTCTGTGTGAAGCTCAGAGAAATCAGTTAATTGTAATAACAGCCTCCACACTCTAATAGCTTCCACATGAGGACAGAAATAACCTCCACATGGAGCACGGAGCAGATACTTGTGGTCTGTCACGGCTGCAGCTCATTGGTCGAGTCTCCGTCATTCCTGACAGCTGATTGGCTGAAAGACTCTTTTAAAATAACATCAGATTTAAAACGAACCCGAGCCGTCCAGACTGTAGTAACACGGTTATTTTTCCTCAGGGCTTTGATTTGTGATCGTATTACAGCTACTACAACTCCCAGGAGGCTTTGCAACACATCTGCGTCCGACACATGAGAATAAATTTAACTGGAGACGGCATGAAGAGGCACAGCGAGGTTTAATAACAGAGAGATCTGCTCATTCACAGAGGCTGGAGTTTTAGACTGTGTTTAAATAAAACAGAAACTCTAAAACTAACACAGATATCAGGTCATTAATCCTTAACTAACCAGGGGAACATGGGTAATGGAGGCTTCTTATTCAAACAAACATCCAGCATGGGGGTCAGGGAATAAAACTGGCTACAGATATTCAACCAGGACTGATCTGGACTCCTCACAGACCTCCAGCACTCAGGCTGAAGGAGGAATTAATCCCCATCTCTGAACTAGTGGTTGATATTAGTAACTTACTCATTTATTCAGTAGAGAACGAGCAGCTAGCTACTCAGCTAGAGCTAGCTACGTATCCTTCCCTAGTTAGCTAGGTGTTAGTTACTCCTTATTTACCCAGTTAACACGTATCTAGTTACCCATTCATTGGCTAGAAGTTAGACCAACTCTGGCATAGGTTAATTACTGCAAGGTTAGTTAACATGGTAGGTTAACTAGCTAGGTTAACTGTTTCCTGGTTAACCCTTTACCTACTGAGTCCAAAAATGTCGATTTGGGAATATTTAGTTATTCTGGCTGTAAAATAGTCAGGAAATGCCCTAAGGCTGAGAGCTTTGGTCCCTTTTCCCAGGAGTACTTGAACTTGACTTTTCAACATCTGGTTAATGATTATTGCACATTATATGGAATTGTCAGCAGTTTAAAAGAAGAAAAACACAAAAACAGATTTGTTTTTCATGGCTTTCATGAGAAGAAATGTTGTTATTGCTCATGAAGTTTTGATTTGACATTTGAAATGTGAACCTATACATGTTTAGAACAATCAGCAGTCATTTTATGAGTCTAGGACTCTGAGTGTGCAAAAGATAACTGTATACATAGGCAACAGTGCAAATAAAGGTGGAAAAATGCATTCTCAGCATTCTCAGTAACATATTGTTATTGCACATGACAGACACGCACAAATGCCACTATCTAACGCTATTTTTGAAAACTAAACACCACTCTGGCTCGCTCTCCTTTACTCTCTTCCTTCACTCTCCTTTCTCACTCGTCTTCTGTCAAAGCCGCCGTTTTCACGGTGCTGTTGGACATCACTGTAATATACAGAGCTTAACAAATGTATGAGACCACCCTAACCCTAACAAAGTCAGGTTTCTGCCACAGCTGCCCTAAATTAACAGCATTGGTAATTACAAAATCATTTTTGATGTTTCTGCAATGGTTAATACACCAACATGTAGAAGCTCTTTAACCCCGATGATATTTTTAATGCTAAAATAGAATTATTATTGTTATCCATGAATTTTCAAATGTACTGATTTACAAAAAAACTGAAAAAATATTAAAGCACATTAATATTTCTTGATTAATATGTCAAATTATAGTTATTTACTGTCATTCCTGAACAGAAAAATGAGTTTTAGTGGTTGAATGTTATGCTTGATTCATTTCTGACTTCTCAGAGAAGCCCAGTGAGCCGGCTCAAATTTGGGTGAATTCAGTTTGAAATTCCTCATTCCTGTTCAAAATGGTAAAACGTGGAGAGCTGACTGAAAATGAAAGAGTCGGCATTAAAGCACTTCATGATGCTGGATGGTCTCTGAGACAGAGATGACAGCTGGTCTAATACATTTGCTACGCACGGTCCATACCGCACATCATATATCGCCGGAAAGCACAGATTCTCAGCTCTCTGTCAGCGTTGGAATTTTTTAGATTGAGCAAACTTTTGAGGAGTTACAGTGTTGAGAATCCGTGTAGCGGTCTCACGATACTTCTGGTGTTTTGCAATGAATGCCCACATCATATGGTTGTGAGTACTGTAATCAACCATATATGTGCGCATGCCCACAATTCTCAGCTTTCCAACATTATTGGAATTTTTCTGATCAGACAAACTTTGACAGAGTTACGGTAATAATACTCCCTATAAAACACAGCGCCGGGTCAGTAGGTAAAGGGTTAACTAGCTGTTAGGTACTCATTTGTTTCCTGTTTGTAGTTAGTTTCTTATCCTTCCCTAGCTAACTAGGTTCTAGTTAGTCATTCCCAGATAACTAGAAGTTAGTTACTCCTTATTTACCCAGTTAACAAGTATTGAGTATAGACCAGTGGTTTTCAACTGGTGGGTTGGGACCCAAAAGTGGGTCGTGGAGCAGTTTTCAGTGGGTCGCGACTAGATGTCTGAAAGTCAAATTTGTGCGTAAAGTCTTGAAGTCCTTCTTGGACATGCGTGGATATCTTTCATCTTTCCCAGTTTTACTGTGAAATTGTTTAAATGTAAAAATTTGATCAGTATTTCAACTAACTGATCTCCTTTTCTTGCAATAAATGTCTTCTTTTCCCATGCTAATGAAGTAATTTCACAAGTTCTCTGGAAAATTGGCAAAAATTACAAATAATGACAGAGAGGGTATTAAATTTGTCAGTTTTGCATCGTTTCTTTTTTAAATCAGGTGAGGCCAGATCAGCTGAGAACCTCTGGTCTAGACTATCCACTGATTCATAGATATCACAGCTATTTATGCAGAGTTTAATGAGGTTCATTAACACAAGGTTAGTTCACTTAAATGGTTAACTAGCCAGGTCTTCTGTTTCCTGGTTAAGCAGTAGTTTCCTAGAAAGTGTGCCAGTTTTAGGTTACCTAGCAGTTTAACAGTCATTTATCCTGGTTATGCAGCAGGTAGAGGGGCTGGTGGTCTGCTGTTACCCTGTCAGTCTGGTCTCTGATCCAGCATGTGGCTCCTTTCCATCATGTCATTCTCCGCTCTCACTCCCTAGTTTTTATCTGGCTAAAGGCATAAAAGCCTAAAATACTGATTTAAAGAGAAAAAAACTAGCAGGAAGTTTCCCATTCATTTCCTAGTTAACTAGCAGTTCTGCAGCTTTTCTACCAGCTGTCCAGTTTGGTTCAATCCTGATCTAGCTCGTGTTTCCACAGCCTCCTGTCCTCTTTGAGGTCAGACAGGTACAGGTACACTATCCCAACACCAGGATTACAGAGAGGTAGGATAAAGGATCGGTTATTTTTGGCTGAGGACCCAGACTAAACCGGACCCCTTAGTAGACACGTAGCTTTAGCTACTCATCGTTACCTTGTCAGTTCTTGTATATTTTACTGAAAAATTCTCCCGGCTCATCTTTACTTTAGTCACCGCCATCTTTCTAACCAGGCGTGACCATATATGGATGTGAGGTTGTTTCCTGCTGAGTCTCTGTTTCCTTCTCCTCTCACACTGATTCATTATTTATCAGAATCAGATTTTCAACGCTGCACCGACATCAGCTGGACAAACTTAGTGAACCTGAAACCACAGAGAAACATCCGCATCCACTCCTGGGACCCAACGCCAACCTCCACGTCAGAGGAGAGGAGGGATCTGATTGGTCGGGGAAGATGTGTGGTTATCTGAATGGGAATATTTACTGATATAAAATATTTTCAATCATCAGTAACTAAATGAAAACGGCAGCGTATCACAGAATGTAAAGTATGAATCAGGAGGAATAAGTGATGACAAACAGGAAGCTGTGTGCAGATGTGAGCGCGATGGAGAGGTCATGGGAAAACATCAGCGGCTAATGTAAAGCAGATGGTGTGTGGTCTAAGAATAACAGCAGCCTCACTCATTAGACGCTAAATTAAGGAGATTTTCTTCAGCTCACTTGTTTGTTATTCTCCTCAGTCTGTCTACTTAACAAACTACATTACCCAGAATCCTCCTGACCCCAAACCTCTCCTCTGAGCTCAACAGTACAGCTCTGGAAGTAAAAATCTGTCTGATTTTCTCCATAAAGACTCGGATTATCAGCCATAATGTCAAACAGCGTACGGGTCCACCTAACTTCCCTCACTGATTCCTAACCTCTGCTCTTCACTTCCTAAATTCTCTTAGTAATCTAAATAATACATAATAAATCATTTAAGCCCTAGAGCTCCCAGCTTTATTTAACCGCTGTGTCTCTCCTGGACTTCTTGTCTTAGAAATCCTATAAAACAACCCTGTGGAACACAGCCGAGCTCTGAAACCAGACTGGGATGGAGATACTGGCAAGTCAGTCAGTAATTGGTTTGGTCAGTTAGTCAGGCGGGTCAGTAGGTCAGAGTCTAGACTGGGCCCTGGGTCGATAGGTTAGAGTCTAGGCTGGGTCCTGGGTCAACAGGTCAGAGTCTAGGCTGGGTCCTGGTTAGTAGATCAGAGTCTAGGCTGGGTCCTGGTTGGAAGATCAGAGTCTAGGCTGGGTCCTGGTTAGTAGGTCAGAGTCTAGGCTGGGTCCTGGGTCGATAGATCAGAGTCTAGGCTGGGTCCTGGGTCGGTAGGTCAGAGTCAAGGCTGGGTCCTGGTCGGTAGGTCAGAGTCTAGGCTGGGTCCTGGGTCGGTAGGTCAGAGTCTAGACTGGGTCCTGGGTCGATAGGTCAGAGTCTAGGCTGGGTGCTGGGATGGTAGGTCAGAGTCTAGGCTGGGTGCTGGGATGGTAGGTCAGAGTAAAGGCTGGGTCCTGGGTCGGTAGGTCAGAGTCAAGGCTGGGTCCTGGTCGGTAGGTCAGAGTCTAGGCTGGGTCCTGGGATGGTAGGTCAGAGTCTAGGCTGGGTCCTGGGTCGGTAGGTCAGAGTCAAGGCTGGGTCCTGGGTCAGTAGGTCAGAGTCTAGGCTGGGTCATGGGTCGGTAGGTCAGAGTCTAGGCTGGGTCCTTGTTAGTAGGTCAGAGTCTAGGCTGGGTCCTGGATACGGTAGGTCAGAGTCTAGGATGGGTCCTGGGTCGGTAGGTCAGAGTCTAGGATGGGTCCTGGATCGGTAGGTCAGAGTCTAGGATGGGTCCTGGGTCAGTAGGTCAGAGTCTAGGATGGGTCCTGGGTCGGTAGGTCAGAGTCTAGGCTGGGTCCTGGATCGGTAGGTCAGAGTCTAGGATGGGTCCTGGGTCGGTAGGTCAGAGTCTAGGCTGGGTCCTGGGTCAGTAGGGCAGAGTCTAGGCTGGGTCCTGGGTCGGTAGGTCAGAGTCTAGGCTGGGTCAGTAGGTCAGAGTCTAGGCTGGGTCCTGGATCGGTAGGTCAGTGTCTAGGATGGGTCCTGGATCGGTAGGTCAGAGTCTAGGCTGGGTCCTGGGTCAGTAGGTCAGAGTCTAGGCTGGGTCCTGGGTCGGTAGGTCAGAGTCTAGGCTGGGTCCTGGTTAGTAGGTCAGAGTCTAGGCTGGGTCCTGGGTCGGTAGGTCAGAATCTAGGCTGGGTCCTGGGTCGGTAGGTCAGAGTCTAGGATGGGTCCTGGATCGGTAGGTCAGAGTCTAGGATGGGTCCTGGGTCAGTAGGTCAGAGTCTAGGATGGGTCCTGGGTCGGTA
Source organism: Cheilinus undulatus (assembly GCF_018320785.1). Lineage (NCBI taxonomy): Eukaryota > Metazoa > Chordata > Actinopteri > Labriformes > Labridae > Cheilinus > Cheilinus undulatus. The sequence continues at coordinate 49,813,963 of NC_054875.1, forward strand.
GGTCAGAGTCTAGGCTGGGTCCTGGATCGGTAGGTCAGAGTCTAGGATGGGTCCTGGGTCGGTAGGTCAGTGTCTAGGATGGGTCCTGGATTGGTAGGTCAGTGTCTAGGATGGGTCCTGGGTCGGTAGGTCAGAGTCAAGGCTGGGTCCTGGATCGGTAGGTCAGAGTCTAGGATGGGTCCTGGGTCGGTAGGTCAGTGTCTAGGATGGGTCCTGGATCGGTAGGTCAGAGTCTAGGATGGGTCCTGGGTCGGTAGGTCAGAGTCTAGGATGGGTCCTGGGTCGGTAGGTCAGTGTCTAGGATGGGTCCTGGGTCGGTAGGTCAGAGTCTAGGCTGGGTCCTGGGTGGGTAGGTCAGTGTCTAGGATGGGTCCTGGGTCGGTAGGTCAGAGTCTAGGCTGGGTCCTGGGTGGGTAGGTCAGTGTCTAGGATGGGTCCTGGATCGATAGGTCAGAGTCTAGGATGGGTCCTGGGTGGGTAGGTCAGTGTCTAGGATGGGTCCTGGATCGGTAGGTCAGAGTCTAGGATGGGTCCTGGGTCGGTAGGTCAGAGTCTAGGATGGGTCCTGGGTTGGTAGGTCAGAGTCTAGGCTGGGTCCTGGGTCAGTAGGTCAGAGTCTAGGCTGGGTCCTGGGTCAGTAGGTCAGTAGTTAGTCCAACAGTATGGTTGGTAGTTTCCATTATGCTAGGCTAGGCTAACCCCATCTATGTCTCTATGATTGGAAACAAAGACTGAAAACTGGAACCATCAGAGGAATGAAAATGGCAGACTACTCCTTTAATTCATCTGGTTTATCCGTCACCTTCACACACCCAGACTCAGACATGGATGTGTGTCAGTGATGTAGGCTGAGCTGCAGACAGACGGCAGAGACTCGACAGCACAGAGCTGATAACAGAAAGGCGTCGCAGCGCGGCTTTGTGCAGCAGAGAGCTACAGGAAATGCATTCTTTGAGCACAAAAATCACACACATGCACAGGGATAGCTCTGATGAATCACACAGACGCTATTTCCTGGAACTGTGAAATGATTTTAGCAACAATACAGCCTCTGATATTCTAAAAATGAGTCGGAAACCATTCAAACTCAGACTGCTGAATGTGTTAACAGCAACAAAAATCTTGGTACCTTTTCAGAGATTTCAGATGATCTTGCACACTCATGGAAACGCCCCCTGGTGGGCAAGAAAGGCCTCCTACCAGTGCACCACAGGGTAAGATCTATTTTGGGGATTTTTGCATCTTTAGTATAGAGAACGGATGAATAGAGTTGGAAATGGTGATGAGAAAGAGGAATAATATGCAGGAAAGGAGCCAAGGTGGCCATGAACCAGGTCCATCTACGCCCCGGTTTAACCACTTCTGTCCCGCTTCACCCTCTTTCCAAACATTTCATGTCAAAGTTGATATGATTATGACAATTCGTTATGTTTATTCTGTGCCCCCCCTCAAACATGGCAGTGAACAGATAAGATTCTGGATTACCTCAGGATCTTTTACCACCAGAAAGTCAGGAGTAATACATGAGTCATGTAATAAACAAGGTAAAACACTGCAGCAACACCAGTCTTTATCGACACAAGACACCAGGCTAATTAGCAGTTAGCGACAACAGCTAGGCTCACCAGGCTAATCTGTGTAATCCTAACTAGGATTGAATGCACTGAAGGTTCACAAGAGCACAGTGGCCTCCAGAATTCTCTAACAGAGGTTTGGCTCACCCAGGTCTCTTCCAGGAGCTAGGGTTAACCAAACCCAAACTGGACAAACTAAGGAGAAGTTTCAGGAGGATAACCATCACTGCAGCCCTCCAGTGATCTGGGCTTTATGGAGGAGAGGAGAGATGAAGACTCTCCTCAGAGTGAAACACATGAAAGTCTGCAAAAAGCACCTGAAGGACTCTCGGACTGCGAGAAACAAGATCCTCTCGACTAATGAAACAAGATTCTAAACATTATGTCTCATCATCTGCCCAATACCATCCCAGCAGTGAAGCATGGTGGCAGCATCATGCTGTGGGGGTGATTTTAACAGCAAGGACTGGCTTAAAGTAGCAACAGAAATTAGTTAAAGGTGGAAAAAATGTGTGAAAAGGAGTGAAAAAGTGGAAAAATGGTCAGAAAGTAGCAAAAATGGGGGAGAAGTGACAAAAAAACGAGTTATAGGTGGCAAAAAATGGTCCAAAAGTGGCAAAAAATGAGTGAAAAGTGACTAAAATGGGCAAAAAGCAGTCAAAAGGGGCAAAAATGGAAAAAAAAAATGAAACAAGTGGTATGTAATAGCAAAAGGTAGCTTGAATTGGTGGAAAGAGGCAAAAATGGTGAAAATGGCAAAAAGTGTCTGCTTTTTAAGGTTTTCTGGGGAATAATATTTAAAATCAAGACATAAAAAAGGAACAAATAATCACCAAAGAGCCACATGAGGCTCCAGAACCACAGATTTGATCACTGATAAAGTCCAAGTTGGAGCCATGTCTGCAGTTTGGTGATATTTGACCATAAATGAGGATAAAAGTAGAAGAGAATGGAAATCTATGCTCTGATGGTTCTCAACCCTGGGGTCAGGACACTGAGATGGTGACCCCAGATTCCCTAAAAAACTAAGAATGATTTGAAACTTACACTGTTTCCACTTTACACTAATTTTCAACCATTTTCCCACCAATTTTAACACATTTTTACCATTTTAAACTTTTTTTCTGCCTGTTTTTGTCACTTCTGAACCAATTCTTGCCACTTCAGCCTAATGTTGCCTCTGCTGACCCGTTACTGCCACTATTAACACCTTTTTACCACTTTTTACACCCAGTTTCTCCCATTTCACCCACATTTTACTCTCTAATACAACCAGTTTTGCTAGTTTAGCCAATCTGCCAATATCTGCCTATTTTCTCTTTCTCAGTTATCACTTTTTTGCCAGTTAATATTATTTTTTTAATTCAATTTTTTTGGCCAAATTTCCACACATTTTTGCCAATTTCATTTCAGCCACTTTTGACTCCCTTTTAATAATAATAATAATAATAATAATAATAACAATAATAATGCATTTTATTTATATTTCAAAGCACTCAAGGTTACCTTACAAGAAAAGGATAAAAAAAAGAAAAATAAAACTAGTCTGCAAAATATTCACAAGTTATTAATAAGTCAAAACGTGTGAAACAAGGTCGGCTGAAAGAAATGAGACAGAATTTTTAAAAAGATTTATCACTATTTACGCCGATTTTTTCCACTTCAACCCATTTGATTTTCTTTTTTGCCATTTTTATGTACTTGTTGCCACTTCTAAGCCATTTCTGCTACTTTCTAAAAATCCAATTTCACAACTTTTTCCACCTTTTTTGCCATTATTGACCCATTTTAGCAAATTTTAACCCATTTTGATTATTTTTTCCACAAAAGGGATTTACATTTTTAAGAAAGCTATTTACTACACAAATGATTAAAAAGATATTTGTTACTTTGATAAGAGTGGTTATTATTCAGTTTAATATAAAATATCACAGCTTAACCCTTTAATGGACCATGGTTTGGCTGACCTCCATGGGCCCCAGTTTGGCTGACCTCCATGGGCCCCAGTTTGGCTGACCTCCATGGGCCCCAGTTTGGCTGACCTCCATGGGCCCCAGTTTGGCTGATCTCCATGGGCCCCAGTTTGGCTGACCTCCATGGGCCCCAGTTTGGCTGATCTCCATGGGCCCCAGTTTGGCTGACCTCCATGGGCCCCAGTTTGGCTGGGCCCCAGAAAGCTCTCCCATTTATCCCCCTTATGGACAGCCTTGTCTGCACTGACTATTCTTGAATGGCCGTGTTGAACCATCTTCAGGTCCAGCGGGGGTCTCGGTCTCTGGCACCTTTACTTTGGGGGGCTGTGAAGGTTGAGAACCACTGCTCTAGACTGGTGGACTAACATCCCCTCCTTAATGACCAGTCATGACCCAAATTTCTTACATTTATCAGGCAAAGACCTTTAATGAAGATGGGTCAACAGATGGAAGAAGGAGACTGGGACGAATCCTTCAAATAAAGTCACAGCTTAGACTGTTTGGTATATATTTCTTCCAGGCACTCATCTAGGACCCGCTTTTGGGTCCCAACCCACCAGTTGAGAACCAAGGGTCTAGAGCAGCAGTCATCAACCACATCTGCACAAGGGCCAGATTAAAGTCTCGACAGAAACTCTGGGGCCGGACTTTCAAATACACAAAAATGAAATATTATTGCAGTATTTTTATTTTCTTTCAAAACGCCGAACATTTTTAGTCGTTATCAGTGAGATCTGTCCGTGTTATCTGGAACACAGCAGGACACAAAGAGACAGACCTGACAACAGGATCGGCCGGATCCTTGAAAATCCCAGAGAATGGGCCCTCCACATCTGTGATTTAGCACCAGTATGAACTCATTTTAACCTTTCTTCTTTGCTTTATATCCCAATATTGGCCACTCCTTAACCCATTTAAACCACTTTTCCCTGCTTGTTTTATCCCCTTTGTGCCACTCCTTTATCCATTTTTGCCACGTTTCACCCATTTTTGCTAATCTTTAACCCCCTTTAGCAACATTACTGCCAATTATTTCCCTTGTATGCCACTCGTGAACATCTTTTCACTAATTTCCCAGGCTATTTTTTATACTTTTTGCCCCTTTTTGCTTCTTTATCCCAATTTTAGCCATTTAAACCACTTTTCTTGCATATTTCGTCCCCTTTGTGCCAATCTTTTATCCATTTTTGCCACTTTTCATCTATTTTTGCCACTTGTTAACCTATTTTTATTTTATTTTTTTAAACTATTGTTGTCATTTGTAACCAATTTATGACACTTTTTGTCCCCTTTCCCCTTTTTTAAATTTTTTTGGCCACATTTAAACCTTTTTTCACCACTTTTTCTGGTCATTTTTGCAGCACTTCTGCCAACCTTAACCTTATTTTTAAATATCTAATAATTATGACAGTAGATTTCAGTAAAACAGATCAAATGTTGAGTCATTCTAAAACTATGTTAATTGTTTTTGGGATGGATTTAACAGCTGCAGACATTTAAAGCCAAAGGATACTCTTAAAACCAGAACATCTGCTTTTCCTCCTTCTTTGAATTTAAAAATCTAAATTTCAGGGGCCAGACAGGAAGCTTTGGGGGGCCTGATTTGGCCCCCAGGCCACCGGTTGATGATCAGTGGTCTAGAGGAAGGATGAAGGACATCTGATGAACATAAAACAAACTTGAAAATAAATGTAAGAACATTAATGGTATTATTGAGTACTCCTATATGGACTCAGTCTGGATCCCTAGTCCCAGACCTCCACCTGACACCGGGGGGGCGTCGATAAAACACCTGGTGACGTGATTTCCTTTGACATTTCAGTCATTGTCAGATATTTTCACCACATTAACCTGATGACACTGGTTGCCATGGTAACTGTGGACACTATGATGGTGATCGAATGTCCTCTGCGTGTTAAACATCCTGACAGCCTTATTTATGGGTGTTCTGCTGCTGAGGGGGTTCAGTGGTTCTGGTTCTGTCTGCTGGTTTCAGGGTCAGACGGAGAGAACATGAAGCCTCATCGTGTTCTAGGGCTGAACCACACAGATCCGGATCCGATCAGGCGGTTCTACTGGGCTGGAGATGAGACCGAAAGATGCTGCACCATGCTGCAGAGACCAGCAGGAGAGGGGTTAACGCGTTAGTGTGTATGTGGAGGAGGGGGTGTGTCCGTCTGTCTGCAGAATCAACCCAACAGCACAGTGACAGCGTTCATCCACATCAGCCTCCATCCAGCCTCCATCCAGCCCCGATCAATGGATCAGCAGCCAATCAATGAGATCACACACACACCGTCTGGATGGGAGTGTGTGCTCCAGCTGCAGGGTTCGGTGTTAACTGCTGCTAAAAACGACCTGATCGGTGATAATCGATCATCTGCGGTGGTGATCGATCAGTGTGATCGGCTGTGTGAGGCACAGATGTGCAGCAGAGGCTCACAGCTGGCAGACCCGCAGTCTCACGCAGCCATACTAGCCTACATTCACTGCGGCGAGATGTCGGTCAGTGTGTGCGCGTGCGCGATCGACAGCCTGTGTGAGCGCGCGGATGTCATTCCCAACCCCCCCATCACCATCAGAGACACACATCAGCATTTTATCATTCAGCTACATGAAGGAAAAATCACCGACAGGCATGATGGCACCAGGATGTGCACGCTCCCGTGCGCGTGCACGTGCTACCTAAAGGTGCAAATGTGGCGGAGTGTGTGTGAGCTCACCTCGCAGGCTGCTTCTGTCCATGTACATCGCGCAGCAAAACACAAATCCTGTCATTAAAGAGAGTCGGTGCGGGGGAGAGAGCAGAGCGGCTCTCCCGATCCACGGCGCGAGGAAGAAACCAGGTCACACACACACACACACACACACCCTCACAGCACCGAGGCTCGAGCCGAACCGGAGCAGAACGGTCCGGACTCACCGAGGAGCTGCTGCCGACCGAGGGAGAGAGAGACCCGCTCGGTTTGATTCACAGCACTGCCCGGTGTGAGAGCGGGAGGAGGGGGGGCGGGGGCAGAGAGAGAGAGAGAGAGAGAGAGAGAGAGAGAGAGAGAGGGATGGTGTATCTCTCTCCTTCATTTTGGTTTCCTTGACGACAAATTAGGGAAAGCCTGCCTCTGTAGTGGGTGGTGGTGGTGGTGGTGGGGGGGGGGGGGGTTGGGGGGGGGGTATGTTAGTGAAAGTGTGAATCTGATCAGTGACAAACAGAAGAATTCTGATCATGTGATGTCATCCCGTCATATATGACCTACATATACATGTAGGTAGAGGTGGGCGATGTGACCTGATGTTATGGCGTTTTTCTATTCATGGAGAGTCAGCTTCCTCCCCGCTGATGGTCGATGCAAACCAAGGAAACTTAAAGGTTGTGTTTCACATCCATGTTCTTTAATCTGGAGTTCTCCTCCTCCTGCAGCTCCAACAGCCTCCTCTCTACTGGAGTGAATGTGTGAATGTGTGTCCATCCATCCTGTAGATCATTCACTGTTGGAAAAACACATTCGCAAGAGCCACAATCTAAGTGGCGAAAAATGAGAGAAAAATGACCAAAACGGGCAAAAACAGTCAAGAGTGGCAAAAATGGGCAACAAATAGGAAACAAGTGGTATTTAATGTCAAAAAGGTCGCTTAAATGGGCGAAAAGTGGCACAAAATGGTGAAAAAGGGCAAAAATGAGATAAAAGTGGGTAAAGAAAGTAGCAAAAATGGGGGAAAAAAGAGGAAACCAGTGGTATTTAAAGGGATACTTCAACATTTTGGCAAATTCGCCCATTGCCATAATTCCTATAGCCTTAGTTATAGGTTCCTTTCTGTCAGTTGTCGGTGCGAGCTGTTTCTAGATCTGGGGGGACCGTTAAACCAGCTGCACCGCTAACGCTATGTTAGCAGACAGTATTTTTGCTTTCCCTCATCAAACTCATCAAACACACAATCCAACAACTCCAAAACACTCTTGTGGACAAGTTGTGACCTGCACATTGACCACGCTATGAAATGATAACATACAATTATGTAACATTAACATTATGAAGCAAATACTGGGAACTATTTCTTGAGTGAACCACTGGGCGGAGTGACACAGTGCAGCAGCCATGTCTGGAGTGTAGTTCCGGCTTTGCATTTAGCTTTAAAACATCTCCGTCTCGTAATGTTCCATGATTATTTCATAGCGTGGTGAATGTGCAGGTCACAACTTGTCCACAAGAGTGTTTTGGAGTTGTTGGATTGTGTGTTTGATGAGTTTGATGAGGGAAAGCCGGAATACCGTCTGCTTACATTGAGTTGGCACGGCAGGTCCGAACTCGGCAGCGGCGATCTAAAAACAGCTTACACCTACAACTGAAGGTAACGAACCTATTACTAAGACTGTAGGGATTATGGCAATGGATGAATTTGCCAAAATGCTGAAGTATCCCTTTAACAGATACTATTACACTCCTACAAGATCACACAATATGAGATTAAATAAAGATGGTTTGTGTTGGCAGTGTACAACAGAATGTGGTATTTATATTCACGTGTTTTGGGACTGCCGGATGGTCTTCTGTTATGGAAATGTGTTTTGGATGTTATGGAAGAGTGGTTAAAATGTTGTTTGCCTAGATCGCCACAGTTATGTCTCCTCAGAGATAAAACAGTTGTTCCTAACTTAAGCAAGTATGCATTCAGAGTACTGATGACTGGTTTGATAACGTGTTGGGTTAATCCTGCGGTTCTGGATGGAGCCCAAAATTTTGACACTGAAGATGTGGAAAGAAGATATTATGGCAATAGTTGCACGTGAAAAGATGCTTGGAAAACTGAACAAGAAAGATGATTTATCGACGGAGCAGTGGGACGATTTTAGCCGAAGTAAGAACCTGATCTGGTCCATTAAAGGATGGACTGTATAAGCACATTAGTGTAATGGTGCATTATTGTATCAAATGTACTGTACCTTTATCAGTGTCTGTCATGCTTCCTGCCAGTTTTGTTTATGTTTCTAATTATAGATTTCTTTTTGTTTATTCTTTGTTTTTGTTCACTGTTATAAAAGCAAATAAAATTTTGATTATATTAGAAAAAAGGGTTAAAGTTGCTACAAGGTGGTAAAAAGGGGTAAAAGTGATGAGAGAAAATGGCAAAAACGGCCAAACAACAGCAAAATTGTGTGAAAAGTGGCAAAAGGGTAGCAAAGATGGGTCACAAGTAGTAATAAGAAGTGGCAAAAATGGGTAGAAAATGGGTTAACTTTGTTAAAAATAGCATAAATTAATAATTTCGACCCAATAATAGCTTGCCATGCTTTTCAGCTTTTAAAAAGGTAACTGTTAGCCAGGATGCTAGCCCCAATGCTACTGATCCAACACACACACACACTGATATCATCAATAAATCCCAACTGGGAGGTCCCATTCTCTGGGGGTTTTCAGGGGTCCAGGTCTGTGGGCAGGACTGGTTACAGTTCTTTCCATAAAGTTGTAGTAATAACGGATGGTACAAATTCCCACGGCACACCCAGACTAGCCTTAAGGCGCACCCAGACTAGCCTTAAGACACACCCAGACTAGCCTTAAGACGCACCCAGACTAGCCTTAAGGCGCACCCAGACTAGCCTTAAGGCGCACCCAGACTAGCCTTAAGACGCACCCAGACTAGCCTTAAGACGCACCCGGACTAGCCTTAAGACACACCCAGACTAGCCTTAAGACACACCCAGACTAGCCTTAAGACGCACCCGGACTAGCCTTAAGACACACCCAGACTAGCCTTAAGGCACACCCAGACTAGCCTTAAGGCGCACCCGGACTAGCCTTAAGACACACCCGGACTAGCCTTAAGGCGCACCCGGACTAGCCTTAAGACGCACCCGGACTAGCCTTAAGACGCACCCGGACTAGCCTTAAGACGCACCCGGACTAGCCTTAAGGCGCACCCAGACTAGCCTTAAGACGCACCCAGACTAGCCTTAAGACGCACCCAGACTAGCCTTAAGACGCACCCAGACTAGCCTTAAGACGCACCCGGACTAGCCTTAAGACGCACCCGGACTAGCCTTAAGGCGCACCCGGACTAGCCTTAAGACGCACCCGGACTAGCCTTAAGGCGCACCCGGACTAGCCTTAAGACGCACCCAGACTAGCCTTAAGACACACCCAGACTAGTCTTAAGACACACCCAGACTAGTCTTAAGACGCACCCAGACTAGCCTTAAGACACACCCAGACTAGTCTTAAGACACACCCAGACTAGTCTTAAGACACACCCAGACTAGCCTTAAGACGCACCCAGACTAGCCTTAAGACACACCCAGACTAGTCTTAAGACACACCCAGACTAGCCTTAAGATTCACCCAGACTAGCCTTAAGACTAGCCTCCTGAGATCTGATTGGCCTCCCCAAACCCTTGAAATGATTTGCTATTTACCTTTAACTTGCCGTTTAAGTATAGTCAATCAGTAAGCATATTTTAACCTCCAGTACGTTAGACTGGTTTATACTAACTCTAATATGGTCAAGGTGAGGTCTATGAACGTGGCCCCACTATTCTCATGGATTTATGTCTGTGGCCCACAGTGGATGAACTCTGGACAACCCTGTTCCAAAGGAAATATGCCGGGGCTCAGTCTGAGTACTAGTCCGTCCCAGATCATTGATATTGTGGGTTAAGACGTGCACGTGTGCAGACCAGTGATGAGCAGTGATTTTACTCATCTATGAACCAAACATACAGGAATTCAAAGAAGGCAAGGAAAAGGGAGCTGAGCTGAACCTCCTCTGACCCAAACCCAGGTCACACATCCTGATAAGTCCTCAGCTCGAACTCAGGTGGATCCGGTCTACAGCAGAACTGGTTCTGGTGTCTGTTTGAAGCAGAAACTCACAGTTCTGAAAGGTTCTCTCATCATTCCTCCTCTACTCTGATAATCCGGTGCACACAGGAGCCTCATTGGTCCACAGAGCTGTCAGTCATGGTGATATGAGAGACTGTGTCTGCCAGGTGAGAGAAAGAACAGGCTGGAGAGATGGACAGGTAAGCCCCGCCCTCTTACTCTTTCTATGAACCAGCATTAAAAAAATCATTTAATCCGTCTCCGCTCTAAATGGAGGGATTTACCTCCACTTTCCCCCGAGAGCTCGACCATCTGCTGCACAAACACACGTGAGACATGTGTTTGGACAACGGGGCCTGACGGCACCAGGATGAGAGCTGGACTCAGCACACACACACACACAACACACACAACTCAACACAAAAACAACACAACACAAAGACGTCCACACCAACACACAGCGATCTGATCTCCTTAAGATAAAGGAAGATAAAATAATCCAGGGTCACATTAATGTAATCCTCTTTATGTTTGTTTTCCTGTGAGGGTTTCTGTGTATTCATTCTCTCATATTACACACAGTGCTATAGCACACTGGTGTTGATGTTTTTATCTATAAATAAATGAAGTCATTGCTGTTGTTTTGTCTGCAACCTTGAGCCCAGTTCAGACCAAAGATCCTGAGGCAAGTTAAAACCTGCACCAGGCCCCTGCTATGGAAGCCTGTTAGTCCGGACCGCTGCAGCAGGAGGAGGGGATGATGGTTTGGAGCATGCTTCTGGAAATGTGAAGGTCTCTGTAGTCCTAGTTCTTCACCCAACCCCCTCCGTTCACCCAGAATCAGGATGCCCTACCACAAGATGTGGACACAAACACTGTTGGGGTAAATGAGGGGGATAAGAGGTGGCAATAAGCCTTTGTTGTAGATGCTGCCTGACATGGCTGCCATCTTAGAGAGGGGTAAGCTGCTCAAAATGAGTGTCAGTCAATGACAGCGGGAGGTCTAGCTACGGTAAAAAACACTCAGAACTCACTGAACTGTGAATTTATTTTAAAAGTGTTTGATTTAATAAAAATGTCACAGCACGACACTGCTGAGAAGCATCCCCTCGGTACGATGCTGCTGAGAAGCATCCCCTCTGCACGATGCTGCTGAGAAGCATCCCGTCAGCATGATGCTGCTGAGAAGCATCCCCTCTGCACGATGCTGCTGAGAAGCATCCCCTCAGCATGATGCTGCTGAGAAGCATCCCCACAGCATGATGCTGCCACCAGCGTGCTCCACAGTGGGGATGGTGTGTTTGTGGTGATGTCAGTGTTTGGCTTCATGTCTGATGGTCTCAAAGCTCCATTCTGGTCTCATCAGACCAAAGACCTTTCTTCCTCTTGACCATGGAGTCTCCCACAGTCCTTCTGGTGAACTCTAGTCCAGATTGAATCTGAGTTTTCTTCAACAGTGTCTTTCTCTTTGCCACTCTCCCATAAAGCTCTGACTGGTGAAGAACCCGGCCAACAGTTGTTGTCTGCAGAGTCTCTCCATCTCAGCTGCTGAAGCTTGGAGCTCCTTCAGAGTAGTCATAGGTGTCTTGGTGTCCTCTCTCACTAGTCTCCTTCTTGCACGCCCACTCAGTTTGTGAGGACGGTCTGATCTAGGCAGATTTACACATGTGACATATTCCTTCATTTCTTCATGATGGATTTAACTGAACTCTGGGGGATGTTCAGAGACTTGGAGATGTTTCTGTCTCCATCCCCTGACTTAGACTTTTCTATAACCTTTTCTCTCAGTGTTCTTTTGTCTTCATGGTGTAATGGTAGCCATGAATACTGATTAACCAGTGACTGGACCTTCCAGACTCAGGTGTCTTTATACTACAATCACTGAGACACATTCACTGACCTCAGGTAGGACCATAACTGACTGATGAACATCATGGAACTAGAAACTGAGACCATGAACTAAATGAACAAAATCAGCTTTAATGGGCTTCAAATCAAACACACCTCAGCAGCTGGACAGCCAGAAAGGTGGCTGAAGAATAACAAATCAAAGACACCCTCAAGTTTTTGATCTGTCTGTGCTGGCAGAGTTTAACTCCACCCATCTGTCTAAGGGGCTGGAAAACAAACGCACCCAAACACTTAAAACACATCTGAGCGTAGGAAAAACCAACACACCCTTTTATCAGGGGAGGAGATAAAACCACAGGACGACCTCTGACATATACACACATGCCTCCCCTCCCCCTGCAGCAACAGGGAGCGACCCAGTGACCCAAAGAGAGAGAGAGGCTCGCTCGGCCATTCCCCCGGGACATCTATGAATGCAGAGAGAGAGAGAGAGAGAGAGAGAGAGACCTTGAAGTGCCTTTGCAGAGTTCAGCTGTCGGGAGGATGTTAACATTTTGATGTCACAGCTAAAAGAGTATGAATGTCTATATTTTCAGTTTAGGGGGCAGACAGGAAGTGGGAGGAGCTACATGGCTCAGGATGATTACCTATAAATGTGTTAATCCCAGTGGAAATAAATAAAGTCTACAAAAGCATCAGAAACAGGAGAAAGTCTGGAAACCCCAGACAGAATCAGGACCAAACTAAAGGGGGCAGCTAAAGGCCAGGTCAGACTAAACTACGGTTTTTGTCCTTTACGATGGCGCCACGTCAAAAATCTTGTCCTGAATTAGCCGACAGACGAGCAGCACTACATTAGTGATCCTGTCCATCGCATCAGGAAAATTAGCCTGGTTTGGGAGCTTTGCTGTGGCTAAACAGAAGGAAGGGGATTTGGGGAATTCAGAACATCCTCCAGCGCCTTGCTAACTCAGTAATCACATTACTGCTACTCTAAAATAATCTTCTCATTACTGGTGTTACTGTAAACCCTCCAACTACCTGAAGAGTGGGACAACAGGAAAAACAAATCAAGCGCCCTTTTAATGCACGCTCACCGATTCACATTAATGACACGTTAGGGAAACAACAGCGGTTCAGATAAGGACGTCTGCAGACGGGTGCAGACCTGAACTTTAGTTTGGATCTGTTGGACTAAAGGACAAAAATGTGACGGTGGAGTCTAAACTGAATCAACTCTCCATCAGATCTATCCAAACTCCTGCAAAAGCAGCAACACAAAGCTAGAAGCTAGAGACGCCCAGAGACTGAGGGAGGTCACGAGAACTGCAAAGCTTGATTTTCACCAGCTGGTTACCAGAAAAGCTGGGACGAACAGGCTTGTAGCAGCAGATATGGAGGAAGAGATGTTCTCTACTGTGGTCTAGTGCTGGACAGATTTCTCTGGTCTGATTTTCACTTTTTTTTTGTTTTTATTTGCAAAGATTTCTTTTTGTGCCTTTATTGGACAGAGGAGGACAGTGGATAGACTTGGAAACAGGGAAGAAAGTGGGGAGAGACATGCAGTAAAGGGCCACAGGCCAGATTTGAACCCGGGCCGCCCTTGTACACGGTGGGCGCCTTAATCCAAGACTCTTCTTACCCCCAAAGCCCCATCTTTCTACTATTTATTATATGGAAAATAATTCACTTTTTGTGTTTTTGTAGAAAAAATAAAATATTTCAAATAATCAAACTGGCATTAAAAGGGTTGAAATCTTGAAAATTATTGAACGTTTGGTAGTTTTGAGCAGGTCTGAAGTTGTTGAAGAGATTTATGAAAAAAAGTAGAATAAATATTAATATATGCTGATTTAATGGTATTTTTTCTGTACGTGTACATTTGTGTCTCGAAGGTGTCCGGAGGGTAGTAAATTTGAGGAGGGCACAAGGGTTAAATATCTGTAATATCTGGTAGGTAACATTTATTTTAGTGGGCCCTAACAATCTAGACATGACCCAGTAGTTTTATAGTAATTACAAAATCAGTTTTAATGTAGTAAGTAGAATTATTTTGTACAGCTGGGGGGCGCCACAGGACTTCAGGGAAGGCCAGAACCAAAACCAGAAAAAGGTGAAAAACTAAATAAGAGACAGCCTGGAAAAGATGGGTGGTTAAAAACATAATCAGACCAAAATATAAAAATGCTAAAAGATGGGGCATAATGTTTGAAAATATAGTTGTTAAAGCATATTTTTTATGAGAGTGGGGGTCCACAGAATAAATTACTTTCTCCTGAGGGAGGCTCACGCTCTTTAAAAAGCCCTGATCTAGTAATTTCTAAAGATAAGGTTTAATTACCATGCACTAACTCAGATACATGAATTATTCACCTAGTAATAATATATTAATTATAAAGTAATTACTTATAATGGTGTGGCAATTCCCACATTTATTATGAAGTAATTTCATAGAAATAAGATCATTTCTACACAAGTTTCTTGAGATTTCTCCTTGCATCGTGGCACCGAGCATCAGGAGCCAAAGATTTACTCCTTCATGCTGTTGCCATCATTCACTTCCTGCCTGGGCTTTTAAAGGGGGGGGGGGTCCTGACCCTCTGGGAGGTCATCAAAAGATCAGACGGCGAAGCCCATCCCAGATGTCAATGATGAGAGTCGAGGTTCAATCCCTTGGATGGCAGGCATGCTTACAATCACATCTACGGGCAATTTAGAGTCACCAATTACCCTAACGTAGGGGTTCTCAACGTTGGGGTTGGGACCCCCTTAGGGGACGTGAGACACTGAGATAGTGTCCCCAGATTCCCTAAAAAACTAAGAATGTTTTTAAAATTACACTGTTGCTACTTTTCACCAATTTTAACACATTTTGCCATTTTAAACTCTTTCCACCACGTTTTTCTGCCTGTTGTTGCCACTACTAAACCAATTTTCACCACTTAAGCCTAATGTTGCCTCTGTTGACTCATTATTGCCACTATTAACCCTTTTTACCACTTTTTTCACCCAATTTTTCCTGTTTTACCCACATTTCACTATCTGACGTGACCATTTTTGCTAGTTTAACCAATTCCTGCCAGAATCTGCCTATCTTCCCTTTCTTAGTTTACACTTTTTTGCCAGTTTATATCATTTTTTTTTTTATTCAATTCAATTTTTTGGCCAAATTTTCACACATTTTTGCCAACCTAAAGCCTTTTCAGCCACTTTTGAACTCCCTTTTATCACTATTTATGCCCATTTTTTCCCACTTCAACCCATTTTGATTTTCCTTGCCATTTTTATGTACTTGTTGCCACTTCTAACCCTTTTCTGCTTCTTTTAAAAATTCAATTTCACAACTTTTTTGCCATTATTAACCCATTTTAGCAGATTTTAATCCATTTAAATTCTTTTTTTTTCCACAAAAGGGATTTACATTTTTAAGAAGGCTATTTACTGCACAAATGATTAAAAAGATTTTTGTTTCTTTGGTAAGAGTGGTTATTTTATCAGGTTAGATATAGAATATGGATCACAGCTTAACTTTATAATGGACCATGGTTTTGCTGGTCCCCAGTTTGGCTGGGCCCCCCTTATGGGCCGTCTTGTCTGCACTGACTATTCTTGAATGGCCGTGTTGAACCACCTTCAGGTCCAGTGGGGCTTCCCGCTCTCTGGCACCTTTATTCTGGGGGTCACGGGTTGAAGAGGTTGAGAACCCCTGCTCTTACGAGGACGTCTTTAGTCTGTAGGAGGAAACTGGAGCGAACCCACACATGCACAAGGAGAACATGCAAACTCCACACAGAAATGCTGCAGTCCAATGAGGTTTAACCTTCTAGATGTGAGGCGACAGCACCAACCACTGCAGCACCGTGCAGCCCACCTCCAGATCAGCTAATGTCAACCAGTTTCAGCCAGTAGAGGGCAGCACCCTCACAGATTTCTAACATCATGTGGAATTTAAAAACCTTCTTCTGAAACCATCAACAACACTTTTGAATAAGCCAAGAGAGCTGAAGAACAAGACAAAAGTTCAGAAAATAGAAGGAGCTTTAGAAACGCTGATCAAGCAGGAAAGTCAGAAATCAACAACATAAAAACATAAAACTTCATAAAACCAGCAGAGTTTCTATCAGGAGAGGAAACTCGACAACTATAGGGTAGAAAATAAACTCCTAAGACAGTAAAGAAGGAGCAGAGAGCAGTCTGGGAAAAACTATGTGAGACGATAACGCTGAACCACTAGAACAAACAGAAGAACCATGGAAATAAAAACCAGAGCAGTAGCAGAGGAGAGCTGGAGGTCATTCAACTCCATCGTCTATTTATAACTGCACCGCTTCATTCATATCTGCTGCTGGGGGCGGCGGGGGCGGGGTTAAAGATGCCTGACTTCTCCAATATTCCCCTGGGCTCAGAGCAGCTGTGTTCACGCTAACTTCATGTTCATGAGCTCAAAGGTAACCGCTCACGCTCATTGGCACACGAACATCCTCAGCTGCATGCTGAAAAACAAAATATGGACCAACTTCTAGAAAATCACAGAAATAGATTTAAGTTTTAGCCTCAAGTTGACTTCATCCTTAAAAACTTCAGACTAAATTTGCTCGTCATCCACGAAGCAGGAAAGAATTTTCCAGTTTTTATGTTTTTACAGTGCAGGTCGGTCGCTCTGCAGGTGACTCACCTGTCCTGTTGAGGGCGCTGCGTTGCTGCGTTGGGGTCGGGGGTCCGAGGTGGTAGGAGAACCTGGTGGCGCCGAACTGACTGGAGAAGGAGGGGGGAGGGCGAGGAGGAGGGGGGAGGCTGAACCCGAGCAGGGAGCTGTGAGGTCGGTTCAGCTGCATCCCCTCACCTGCACAGGTACACAGCGGGGTCTGGATCAGTCCATCCTCGGGTTTGACTCCACAGCTGCCCTTTAATCCCGGGTTAAAGTTATTTTTATAAACTTTATTTTGAAAATCTGCACCTTTAACTTCTGCTAAATTCAGTTTCTGTCATTTTCAAACAGGTGCACATTTCAGCTAAAATGCCCGTCTCTGCCCTGGGTGCTTTTATTTTGAAGTGCTGCTTCAGCCTGGACAGAGTTACGTACCTCCTGAGCTCTGCTGGAGAGAAAACATTGATAATAAACATAAAAAAGCTTCACATATTTGTGGATTTAACTGAATCCATGGATCTTTAAGGATAAATTAACCCTATAAGGACCGCTGGGAGGCAGCAGGGCTGTTTTAGGGAGGATGGCAGAGAAGTTAGAGGACTCTATGGTTGGTTGTTTGTTGATGGGTGTGTAGATTCCTGCATTAGATCTTGAAACGGCGAGAATCATGAGAATGAGAACTTCCTATCGATGTAGGGATGATGCTAATAGCATTAGCGTTAATTTTTCCCTGGTTAACGGCGTCGCAGCCGTACCAGAGTATTTCTACCACTGGTACTAATAGTTACGGGCTTAAACGTCAACGTGCCATAGTCGGGATTATCGTCATAATCACGCAATCTTGGATGCAACATCAGATTATCACCAGAAGGTGGCAGCAAAGCACAGTAAAGATCAATATCTAACAAACTGCAGTCAAAGTTTTGGTCTTTGCCGATGGATTACGGTCCAGAGCCCACTCCTGGTTCTCCCACACTCTTAATGTGAAAGTTCTGATAACTTCCTGTCTGTCGGGTTCACCAACAGGTCAAAGTTCACTCTGAGTCTGTCCTCCCCCCTTCATCCTCCCTTCATCCCTCGCAGACTCTCTCTCCATCCCTCCGTCCATCAGCAGAGTCGGCTCACATGATCAGATAAAAACCGTTGAAAGTAAAGCCGTCTGGGTCCTAAGCGTCCCTCCTCCTGGACTCGAGCTGATCCAGAGTCAGCCACGTCCCATCAAATCAAAGTTTCCTCCTGAAGAAGCAGAAATAGAGAATGTGCAGAGTCAGCTCAAAGCCACAGAGCTTCTCTCCTTCTGCTCTGCTCTTTAGTTTACTCCTCCTCCTGCTCCAGGTTCTCCTCTCTTTGTTTCTCCTCCTCTGCAGACTTCGCTCCTTCTTTCATTCCAGTGCCACTTTATAAAAACTCTAACTCGGTCACTCGGTCGTCCCTCTCTCTCTGTAGCTTCAAGCTTTTGTGTGAAAATCTGATCTGAGCTGCAGAGCGAGACCACAGCTCCTCCTCCTCCTCCTCCTCTTTCTCCTCGTCCAGACATCTGATCCCAGTCTGCCCCCCTCCACCTCCTCCTCTGCGGTCTGTTTTTCATTTTCTCTCCTTTTTTTGAGGCTGAAATTTGAAGCAAAAGAAAAACTGGAGAGAAATTCCAGCGGTGTTTTTATTTCTCCTCGTCTCTTTCCATCCTGCCCTCTCTCCCTGACTCTTTTCTGCTCCACATCACGGCTTCTACTTTCTTTTACTTCACTTTGACCTTAAAAAGCTGCGGCCAGCAGGGGGCGCCAACGCTCTGGGTTATGATTTACGGCTTCACACATCTGGAATTCCAACAACACTCACATTAGAGATGATTTACCTGTTTAAAGGGACAATGGGAGGAATTTTCACTCTGAAATTTCTCAGTGAATGAAAAACAACTCGAGATAGATTTTAGTTATTACATTACCTCAAATACAACCACAATTCCAAAAAAATTGGGGGGCAAATCAGAAAAAAAAGTTAGGAAAAATGGGAAAAATCAGGAAAAAAGGCTGGAAAAAATGGGCAAAATCTGAAAAAGGTAGGGCAAAAGTGGCAAAAATCAGAAAAAAAGTAGGGAAAATGGGCAAATATTAGTCAAAAGGTAGAAAAAAAAGGTAAAAATCAGAAAAAAAGTAGGAAAACAGGAATCAACTGGCATTTAACTGCAAAGGCAGCTTTAATGGGTGAGAAGTGGCAAAAATAGGCAAAAAAGGGGCAAACAACTTCAAAATGCAGGACAAAAGTGGCAATAATGGGGAAAAAAGTGGCAAAAAGGGTGAAAAGCGGGTTTTCTGCTCCACATCACAGCGTCTATTTTCTTTTACTTCACTTTGACCTTAAAAAGCTGCGGCCAGCAGGGGGCGCCAACGCTCTGGGTTATGATTTACAGCTGCACACATCTGGAATGGAGATGATTTACCTGTTTAAAGGGATGGATGGATGTGGATGGCACGGCCAACTCTGTTGACACACACTGAGACAATTTTTTGCACCTTTTTTCACTTTTCACCCATTTAAGCTGCCTTTTGCAATCAAATGGTACTAGTTTTCCATTTTGCCACTCTTCGATGCTTTTTGCCGATCTTTCCCACCTTTTTTCTATTTTTTGTCCATTTTAGTCATTTTCACTCATTTTCCTCCATGTTTTTTTGCCACTTTAGGACCATTTTTGACACTTTTATCCTACTTTTTGCAATTTTTTGCCCCTTTCACCACTTCTTGCCCATTGAAGCTGCCTTTTGCAATTAAATGACACTTTCTCCATTTTTTCCACATTTTTGCCCAATTTAGTCCCTGTCACTCATTTTTTACAACATTTTTGCCACTTTACGCCGTTATTTGGTCACTTCCCACCCATTTTTGCCACTTTTCCCCCACTGTTTGCCACTTTTAGACCATTTTTTCCACCTTTTATTTGTTTAATAGCCACTTCTGGAATGTTCCTGAGCCCATGCAGTGGTTTCAGACCAGAATCATGCCTGTTTTTAATGCAGTGGCCCCTGAGGGCCCCTGAGGGCCCCTTCAGCCTTGTCCCTGCTCTCAGAGATTTCTCCAGATTCTCTGAATCTGTTGATGATATTATGACTGTAGATGGAGGAGATTCAAAGTCTGAGCTATTTTACATTCAGGAACATTTTTATGAAACTGTTCCAGTTTTTAGACTCATTTTTTCTCAGATTGGTGAACCTCTGCCCATCTTTACTTCAGAGAAACTCTGCCTCTCTAAAATGCTCCTTTTATACCCCGTCATGTTTCTGACCGGTTGATAATTAACCTAATTAGTTGTAAAATGCTCCTCCAGCAGTTTTTCTCTAGTACCACTTATTTTCCACTCTTTGTGGAAAGCCAAAACAAGCTAATTTTGTCCTGAAATGTTAAAAAGTCTCAGTTTAACATCTGATCTGTTGTTTCTGTTCTATTGTGAATCAAATATGGGTTTATGAGATTTAACAATCATAACTGACTTCTGTTTTTATTTGCATTTTACAGTGTTGGAGCTTTTTTGGAATTGGGGTGGTAAATGACACATTTTAATTGCATCTTTAAATTGAACTGGTTTGCATTCAAAAATGTAAATTTAACATTCATAGTCAGAATGTGAAGTAGTTCTTCTCACGGTCAGACCCAACGCTCTCATTTTACTCTAAGTTTCCATCACATTACAGGAAGGACCCTGCAGATACGGAGCTTTTCATGAACAGTAGGTACATTTCTAACCCCATAAGGCCGTTACAGCTCTCTCTACAAACACACACCTGACACTACACTGATATTTAGAAGTGCCTCCTGGCAGCTACAAGGTTCCTAATCGCTGCAGTGCTACAGCAGAGCGGTGGTGACTGATAGGTTGTGTAATTTGTAGAAAGGTTATGGGCAAAGGTTGAACATGAGGCCCAGTAGCCTTTCTATATGACCACAAAACTACTGAGTTCATCCTGAATCAGTCCAAGCATCACTGAAATATAACAGATAGAGGCACAGACAACCCTGAAAACATGCAGTACTGCATTCTGCTGCAGAGGCATGAATTATCTCATCTATCCCTCAGATCACAGGAATGATCAGTCTCTACCCTGATTGGTCAGTTTTGATTAGATTTAGTTTTTAGTGTTTTAAATGACTATATTGGGTCCAACATCGATGTCTGAAATGATCGACACTTTTCTCTATTTAAATATAAAAATCTGTTTTATTGATAAATTAGTGTAAAAAAATAAAAGCGTCCTACATGAAGTTGCTGTGAAGATCAGTGCGTCTCTGATCGTCTGCTCCTCAGGCTGTAACGAGGCTGACCAATCAGGAGGCAGCGATGATGAAGGTGAAGATGATGCAATCATACAGGAGAGAACAGAGAGAGTTTAGATTTTATTCCTCTACATTTAAACACAAGCACCGTCCTCTTCCTGTCTTCACCTTCTCTCATCACTCACCTGTCCGTCCTCGACCAGCACGCTGTACACCAGGGGAGAGTGGGAGGAGCCACGAGAACGCCTGCTACGACTCACTGAGGCATGCTGGGTAAAGCTTGGCTGCAGAGTGATGTCAGCGACTAAGCTGTTCACTGATTGGTTCACTGTGCTGCTTAGGAGACTGTCGTTGCTCCAACCTGCAAAAACACAAAAACATTAAACCATTATACCTAGAGAGGAGGAGATCCAGATCACTATGACTTAGTCCTGCAGACTTCCTACTACAGGTCTAGACCAGCGGGTTTCAAACTTTTTTCACCCAAGGCACACCTAAGGTTAAGCCAAAATCTCAAGGCCCACCATATTCATATCAATACAAAACAGACTTTTAAATAATATAACAGTCAAGGTGGCCCATAACGGAGGGCAAAAGTGGGCAAAAGGTGGCAAAAATTGGTTAAAGTGATGATAATACATGGCAAAATTGGGTAATAAGTGTCAAGCAAAGTCAAAAATGGTTAACAACTGGCATGGGGGGCCAAAAAAATGGTTAAAAGTGGCAAAACATGTTGAAAGTGTCAAAAAGGTGGCAAAAATGGGTTACAAGTGGCCAAAAGGGTTAAATGTTGTAAAAAGGTGGTGAAAATAGTTTAAAAGTAATTTAAAAAATGGGCAAAATTAGGCAAAAAAGTGGCCAAACAAAGGCAAAGTGAGTGAAAATTAGCAAGACGGTGCCAAAAATGGGTTGAAAGTGTCAAAAAGGTGACAAAATAGGTTAGAAGTGGCAGAAAAGTGGCAAAAAAAGGTTAAAGTTGCCAAAACATGGAAAAAAGTGATGAAAAATTGGCAAAAAAAGGTCCAAATAATAGCAAAAGGCAAAAACCGTCAAAAAGGTAGCAGAAATTAGTTAAATGTGGCAAAAAGTTCCAAACAAAGTAGCAAAAAATGGGTCAAAAGTATTTTTAAAAAGTTGCAAAATTGCAAAAAAAGCAGAAAAAATTGTTTACATTGACAAAATAAGTGGCAAAATGGGTAGAAAGACTGGTTAACTTGGTTAAAAGTAGCATGAATAATGATCATTTCAACACCAATTTCAACTCAGTAATAGCTTGCCAATTGAGGTAAATGTTAGCCAGGATGCTAGCACCAATGCTACTGATCCAACACACACACTCATCAGGAAATCACAGCTGGGGAGGGGCCATTCTCTGGGGTTTTCAGGGGTCCAGCCAGATTCCCAAGGCACACCTAGACTTGAGAACACCATTTGAGAACCACTGGTCTAGACTGACGAAGGGAGACCAGAGTCTAGAGGAGTCTAGGTCTGCTGTTGTCATAGTGATTAAAGATTTGAGACGCTGTCTGACAGTTTACAGAAGAAAAAATACCCCAAAGTTGAGGATTCTGCTCGTGCTTCTGCTCTCTCTGTGGGAATCGTACGACCAAAATAACAAACATGTCAGAAATGCATCCAACGGTCTGGAGCAGCTGGTCGGGCCGTAGTCAGGTCTTGGTCGGGGGTCGTTAACCACCACTAACGACGCACAGTCCGACAGGAAGTCAGCGCAGCTTCCAATTCAGTTGCACGATTAAAAATTTGTGAATCAGATTAATTTTGCAGAGTGTACACCCAGCTTTACTTGATACCATGTTGCACCCAACACTGTTTTTAAAACTGGGGCACCTTAGTCCTAAAATCAAGCTGGTGGTTTTAAAGGCCAGCTTGCTGGTTCTGGTTTTGGTGTTGTGTGGGTAGCATCAGTGCACTGGCTTTCTCTCTCGCTCCCTCAGTCACTGATGAACCCACAGGAACCTGAACGTGTCCTCCATGCACTGGGATGATTCTTCTGTGTACTATGAGGTTAAATCACGGCGGCGGCGCCGCTGGTACTGACCGGTGAGAGACAGATGAGATAAGTCTGAGCCGTCTATGGTTGGAGACACCAGCGTGCTCTCTTCCTCATCCTCCTCTTCTTCTTCTTTAATCTCCTTCCTCCTCCTCGGCGTCTCCTCTTTTCTTCTGCTCTCTGACCTCCTCTGGAGAAGATTTGATTGGTCATTAGAACTATACCATAACAGGAAGTGAAGAATGAGGGACCACTGATACTTCAGGTCTCACCTTCACATCAGACTGATTCTTCTTCTGTTGTTCCCCCAAACTTTCTGCAGAGAAACAGAAAGGATCAGCCAATCAGCAGCCTCAGAGCTCAACAGTACCCGCCCACTTTTTTGGCAGCTCTGATTCCAGAAGTTAATTTCACCCTTCAAATCCTCTGCCGACATTTTGCAAAACCTCTGTAGCAACTCTTTTACTGCATGACCAAGCTAACCAGCTACCTCTACGCTCCTGGATATCAAACATTTGATTTGGAGCAAAAACATTTAAAATAGAGGAAAAGGCAAAGCTGCAGGACTGTGCAGGTATATTTATAAAGACGTCACAGTGACCCTCTAGGATTGTGGGTACTGTAGTATCTTTGGCGACCATTGCAAATTAACTGTTTCTCAAAATCAGGTTAAAATGCTAAAAACTTTTGTCCTCTAGAGGAGAACATACCATCATTTTTACAGTCAGCTAGCTCCAGATGTGATGTGTAACTATTTCTAACAAAATGCCTAATAATCAAATCGTCTATAGCAGGGGTCAGATTCAGTCTCCACAGAGACTCTGGGGGCCGGACTTTCAAATACACAAAAATTAAATCAATATTTTGGTCTGATTGAAATTTCATTGTAGTAGTATTTGTATTTCTTTTCAAAACACAGGAACAGGATATTTTTAGGTATTACAGTGAGATCTATCCCTGTTATCTATAATGCAGCAGGACACAAAGAGACAGAATCGTCCGGACCCCCTGAAAATCCCAAATAACGGGCCCTCCCCAACTGTGATTCAGCACTAATATTCATTCATTTTTGAAACTTTTAACCCTTTCATTACTTCATTTGGACATTTCTGCAACATTTTCTGCCCCTCCAATTATTTTTGATCATTTTTGCCACTTTTGTCCATTTTGACACTCTTTCACCCATTTTTGCAACTTTCCTGCCAATTACTGTTCCCGTGTCCCACTCTTTAACCGCTTTTCTCTACTTTGCCAGGCTGTTTTTGCAATATTTTTGCCACTTTTAACTGGTTTTTGATACCTTTTTGCCTCTTCAAACAATTTTTCTGTTCTCTAACCCCTTTTAAACCAATTTTCCTGCACATTTTTGCCCCTTTGTGCTACTCGTATCCATTTTTGCTACTTTTAACCCCTTTTTCATTACTTTTTGCAACATTTTTTGCCATTAATAACCCATTTTTGATCATTTTTGCCTCTTTTCTACCTCTTTTACCAATTTTTTGCTACCATTTAACCTCTTTTCCTGCACATTTTTGCCCCTTTGTATCTCTCAAACACCCATTTTGCCACTCTAACCCCTTTTCATCACTTACTCAGGCCATTTTTGACACATTTCTGTCAATCTTAACCCATTTTCAAGAATATATTTTTACTAATTATAAATGAGTGAATTTCTGTAAAAACAGGTCAAAATCAGATCATTCTAAAACTATTTCAATAGTCATTTTTTGGGATGGATTTAACAGCTGCAGACATTTGAAGCCAAAAGACACTCCTAAAAGCAGAACATCTTTTTTCCTCCTTTTCTGAATTTAATGATCTTCTGGGGGCCGGACGGAAAGCTTTTTGGGGCCTGATTTGGCCCTCGGGCCACCAGTTGATGATCAGTGCTCTATGGAAAAAATGAATGCAATTTTACTTCCAGAACCGCACTGTTGACCTCTATTTTCCACCTTTAATTGCTGCAGACAAACTTCCCCTCCAGAGCCTGGTTTATAGAGAGTCTACAGAGAAAGTGTCCCTAAACATTGACTTGAAGGGAGTGAATATTTATGTAGTCACTAATTTTACATTACAGATTTTTATCTTATTGACATTATTTTGTAGCCTGAACGTACGTTCATGGGCCTACATGCTCGCTTCAGCGTTTATGTGATGCACAGGTATAAATCAGGCTTCATGGGTGGCATCACGTTGGCCCCGCCCACTTCTTATATAAGTGGTCCGTCTGCAGACTCACCTGCATGCTGCAGCGCCTCCTGCAGGCTCCTCTGAGTCTCTCTGAGCTGCTGCAGCACCTGCAGACTCTGCTGCACCGGGTCTCTGTAGCGAACGCACACAGACAGCAGGACACACACTCCGATACACACCATGACCCTCCGCAACACGCCGACATACACACTGACCAGCTCCTGCACACACAAATACAAAGAGAGAGAGAATAAACAGCCATGAGCCATTAGCATCAGCTCTGATGTAACAGATCAGCTTATTGTTACTGACCATGTGACTGTGCTCTGAATGATCAGAACTGATCACAAACTGGTAGATCTTCCTCTCCAGGTAGAAATTTAAACACACCAGACTCAACAGAGCCAACCTACACACAAAAACACAAAAACAAATAAATAAATACACAACTGACAGCACAGACCCTACCAGTGACCTGGCTGTTGGAAGTGGGACAAGCCTACTCACTGTAGGTGAAAATGGGAGGAGTTTACTGACCAAAGGTGGGGGGATGGGAGGGGTTACCTGGCTCTAGGTAGAGCTGAGGGGAGCTACCTGTCTGTGTTGGAGGTTAGGAGAGTTACCTGGCTTTGGAGGAGCGCTGGGTGGCGGTGAGGAGGAAGGAGGTGCAGAGGGCGGCGGCGTTGTAGCAGCAGGAGCTCAGACTGTGAGCCTCCATCATCAGGAAACTCTGCAGGAAGGAAACCCTGTTAAAGAGCTCAGACAGCGCCACCTGCTGCTCCCTGGAGACACTGCTAAGCTCAGTGAAGACTGCACGCAGACCTGAACACACAGAAAGGCAAGTGGAGGGACAGCGGTGGGTTTCATCATCAGTAAATAAAGTAAACATAAATATATCCACAGTCTATCAGGTACATGTCTGTGTCTTTAGCCCTGAGTAGTGTCTTAAAGGCTATCTTTTAACCTGCATAGGTGTGTGATTAGTTACATTAAACATGCAGCATGAAATCCTGCCACCAGGTGGCTCACAATCAAAACAAAAACAGATGGCATTGAAGGTAAAGGTAAATCTAAGAGTGAGTCTCTGTGAAGTCATGCAAGAATGCAACTTAAAAATATCCACATCACAGGTTCAGTCATTTTTAGATAAATGAGGCATTTCAGGGAAAAACAGTCAACATATTTCATCGAGTAATCAAGTTATTGAACTCAATAACTAAGGTGTACTGGGTTGGATTTCTTCCCTGAGTGAAGTCTCTCAGGATGTTATTGCGATATAGATAAGGGATTTTTACCCTGGGTGAAGACTCTCAGGTTGTTAATCGATTATCAACAATAAAGGTGTTTTTGCACAGGGTTGAATCTTACAGGGTTTTTTTTAAATGAAATATAGGTTGTGTCTTTTACCCTTGGTTTAGTCTCTCAGGTTGCTGATTACATATCATTAATGAAGGTAATTTTAACTCTAAGTTCAGTCTCTCAGGTTGTTAATCAATTATCAATAATGACGGTGTTGTTGCCCAGGGTTGAGTCTCTCAGGTTGTTAATCAATTATCAATAATGACGGTGTTGTTGCCCAGGGTTGAGTCTCTCAGGTTGTTAATCAACTATGATTAAAGACCATTGTTTTTTTTTTTTACCCTGTGTTGAGTCTCTCAGGTAGTTGATTAAATAAAAATATTGAAGTTGTTTTTTTACCCTGGGTTGGGTCTCTCAGGTTTTTAATGAACAATAAATTACAGGTTTTTGGTCTTTTTTAACCCTGGGATGAGTCTTTCAGGTGGTTGATTACACATCATTAATGAAGGTGTTTTTTCTCTAGGTTGAGTCTCTCAGGTTGTTATTGAAACATAAATTATGTGGGTGTTTTTTTTTTTTTTTTTACCCTGGGTGGAGTCTTTCAGAGTGACTCTTAGCTCCTCTCCATTGCTCAGGATCTCCTGCTGAGCCTGTAAGGCAGCACTCTGGGCATCAATAAGTTCTTCGGCCATCTGCCTGGTGGACTGTAGCTGCTCTGCGACCCCTGCTGAACTCTCGGTTAACCTGGAGGAAGTACAGCCCATTTATTATTTACCTGCAGAGGTGTGTGAAACTACAGCATGTGTGTTATCTGAACACACGGGCAGTGCTGAGCAAACCGCTGGTAAAATATGGTGAGCTAGGTTAGAAGTTCTTCTACAAAAAATAAGCTTTGTTACATAGCTAGCTGATCTGAAACAACACAGCAAAAGTAGAGAGCAACATCTTTAACATTTATTATCAGCCCTAATCATGTATATTTAACTGGCTCTGTAACAGAACAGTGAGCTTTATTTTTAAATGAAGAGGCTAATCTTGATCTAGACACTCCTGAAAAAAGATTTCTAATCTTCAGGTTACTGGATAAATTATGAGTCACAAAATACTAAATAAGACAAAAATGTAGTTTTCACCATGCTGAAATGTTTCAGTGTTTTGCTGATTAATTAATTATTGGTCCTGAAGGCAAGAGAGAGAAACTTTTACCAAAACTAAAAGATTTTAAACCCTCACAATGTCTTAAAAATCTGGGCATCCTTTCTGACTCTGAGCTTGATTTTATTCCACATTTTAGAAATATAACGAAGATAGGATTTTATCACCTTAAGAACATAGCCAGAGTATGCATGCTTTTATCTTTAGTCGTATAGACTATTGCAATGCCCTGCTTTCTGGTCTCCCCAAAAACAGTATTTCACATCTTCAGTTACTTCAGAACTCAGCTGCACGTGTGCTGACGAGGACCAGGAAGCGGGCACACATTACACCAGTTCTAAAACCATTGCATTGGCTCCCTGTGCGTTTCAGGATTGATTTCGAGGTTCTTTTATTAGTTTTTCAGTGTCTTAACAGCCTTGGGCCTTCTTATCTGTCTGACCTGCTTTTACCCTATCAGCCCTCGCGCACCCTGAGGTCCTCCGGTACTGGTCTTTTAACTGTTCCCAACGTTAGAACGAAAACTCACAGCGAAGCTTCATTCTATTATTATGGCCCACGTCTGTGGAACAGCCTGCCAGAGAACCTGTTGATGTTTTTAAGGGCAGCCTCAAGACCCACCTTTTTAATCTGGCTTTTAACTGATTCTCTTTCCACTCTCTTATGCTGCTTCTATTGTTTAATTGTCTTTTAGTTGCTTGTTAAATCATTTCTTTTTACTCTGTAATACATATTTATGTTGCTTGTATTGTTTAATTTTTTAAAATTTATTAATACTCATTTATGTTGTTATATTGTTTTTTATTCCTTTTAGTATTGATTGTATTTTACTCTGTTGTCTTTTAGTTTTTAGCTCCAGTGTTTTCCTCATGGGGGCCCTCCACACCAGGAGCTGTGTCTGGCCTGCCTGCGGGGGTGCCGTCCTGGGGGTTGTCTGGGCCTGGATGGTTGGGGGCCCTGCTCCAGGGCCTTATGGCCGTGGTGTGGGCTCCTGTCTGTCTGGGTCGGGATGGTCTCTGTGGTGGCGCCCTCTGTAGTCGTGGGCTGGAGCGTCTCCCGGTGTGGATGGCTCCCAAAGAATGAATGGTGTTTCCTCATCCGGTCCCTCAGTGCTCAGCCATATTTTATTTTATTTTATCTTTGGGTTAGGATGGGCTGGGGTGTGGTGGGGTGTATGCCTGGGGTATGCATGTGTGTAGTGTGCTGTTTTTGTGTGTGTTCGTGTGCGAGTGCGTGTGAGGGGGTGGGGGATTGGGGGTGTATGTCTTTTAATGTAAAGCACTTTGTGTTGCATTTCTTTTATGTATGAAAGGTGCTATATAAATAAAGTTTGATTTGATTTGATTTGATGTGCTGTCAGTGTGTTCATCTGGTAAAAAGTGCAGACAGCACTGATGATGGCTAAGAGTCTGTCAGTTAGTATATTCAGGATTCATGCAGAAGGAAATGCTCTGATCCAGGGATGCACACTATCAGGTCTGGACTGATGTGCTGATATTTCTAGACTTATCTCAGTTGACATTGTCCTTATACTGACATCTTTGATTACTGTAAAAAAACACAGAGGCCATCATTTATCAAATGTGCGGATAGTGGAGGTCTGGGTGTACGGTCCATTTCATGGACAGATCAGCATTTGTCAATCTGGTCGTGAGCCTGATTATTGCACTAAACATAAAGCTGGGCTGCACGGTGGCGCAGGGATTAGCGCTGTTGCCTCACAGCAAGAAAGTTCCTGTGCGAACCTTTCTGTGCAGAGTTTGCATGTTTGCATGTGTGGGGTCTCACCGACTTCCTACCACCACTAAAGACATGCTTGTTAGGTTAATTGGTGATTCTAAATTGCCCGTTGGTGTGAGTGTGAGCATGCCTGGTTGTCTGTCTCTATTTATCAGCTCTGCGATTGACTGGCGACCAGTCCAGGGTGTACCCCGCCTCTGGCCCAATAACAGCTGGGATAGGCTCCAGTCCCCGAGACTCCCAACGGGATAGAAAATGGATGGAAGGAATATAAAGCTCGTTTGGATGCAATCACACTACTGGATCAATAAAACAGCTGAGTAACTGGAAAGGTATTTGAACTGAGAACAGAAAAGCTACATTTATATGTAGTTTAAGTGCTACACCTATCCAGGTCTGTTACCTGTCCATGGTGTTGCCTATACATTAAATGTTAGCTATCCAGGTGTGTTACCTATACAGGTGTGTTAGCTATCCAGGTGTGGTACCTGTCCAGGTGTGTTAGCTATCCAGGTGTGGTACCTGTCCAGGTGTGTTACCTGTACATGGTGCTCTCGGCTCGGCTCTGCCAGGCTTCAGACTGCAGGAAGTGACACATGGCGTGGGTGTGTGTGAAGAACTCGGTGTAGGTGTTAAAGGCCACAGAGTCCATCACACCTGTACAACTGCTGACCTCTGACCCCTCAGGGCATGATGGGATATCTCTGCCTGAGCTGAAAGACACACAACAGCGACTGGGATCCTGTATTTTTATTTCAGCATTGATGATATCAGAATGAATCTACTGTACTATGGTCATTCTTTTAAATACTTGTTTACATCTTAAAAAATAATGCATCTGAACATCTTCAGGGTATGATGACAGACCTTTTTTGTTATTTAGTGTGACCCTTATACGCCATCATAACTGTGGTACTTGATAACATTTTTAAAATGCAGGTTTTCATACCAATATGGGACAGCCAGAGTTCTCTATAGAACAGGAATATTTTATCATAAAGGCCAGGATATCTGGAGGTTATTTTACTCATATGGAGGAGTATATTGGCTCAGAATTTCTAGATGAAATAGATAATTATTTAGTGTTTCAAAATCAAACAATAAATATGTTCAAATTTCTTGGAATCACAGACACGCCTCTTCATGGTACATGTGGTCCTGATATGAGTTCATCAGATCAGTAAAACAGAACCATGTCTTCTTGGGGCTTCCGTACATCGCTGACTTTTGCCACTGTTTAATCAGCATTTTGAAATCATTTTGAAATTAGATTTGAATATGTGAGTATTTTTATGGTACCAGAGTAATCCATGACCAGGTGGAGCTATGCTCTGCCTCCTTTACACTACTCCCGGTGTGTGGGCTACTTTTCCATCGTTTCCAACAGAACCAGAACACCTGCCCTCTTCTTACCTGCTCAGGTGACACAGCGTGAAGCTCAGCGCGATCCGGCTCTGGCTCTCTGACGTCAAATCCCTACACCGAGTGTCCAGGTGGTCCAGAGCACGCGCCCAACATTCTCCGTACCTGGGCTGAGCTGCCAGGCTCCGCACGCGCCGCAGCTCCATCCTCCCGCGGTCAGAGTCCGAACTGGATCCAGAACAGGAGAGTCCGAGCAGCAGCACGAGCACCGCGGACACCTGAGCCGCCATGTTCACCTGTCTGCAGATCAGTGGACTCAGCCAATGAGAGGGCAGGATAACCAAACGGTCAGAGGTCACACTGGGGTCACGGTGTTAATATAAAAAGACAAATTAAACGAAATAGTTAAACTTTATTTAAAAAAAAAAACTTTAACTATCTTACCTGAAAGAAAAAACTCCAAGTAACACCAGGGACAAATGTTTAATATTTTTAACGTCTTCTCACCATGAATTTTAAAGAAAAGTCCCACAGATGATAGAACTCTGGAGCTGTGGATGCATAGACACTATACACGTAGACGCCTCATTGGCCGGTGGGCCGTACGTCAACGCCGCCGCCATCTTGCCAGAGGTATTCCACGTTATATACAAACGACTCATAACAACCACTTAAATGTAAACTTGTGTGTTAATCACAAAACCCTTCACCCCTCATTGACTTACATTGTTTATGGAACGGTCTTTCCTCTGGTAATATGGCGGACATGTTGACGTATAGCGGCACAGTCAATGAGGCGTCTACGTATGTAATGTCTATGATGTGGAAACTGCCTTTAACCAGGAATGGCGGACACCTTCATGTAATCTGGTCTACAAGCGCTTTCTGCTGACATTAGGGTGATAGGGACGTGTAGGTTATTTCATATATCTGCTTAAGCATAATAAAATCTGCTTTGAAGTTTTTATTTAACACACTTTTATTGAGGTAAGGCCTGGTTAGTTTAAAATGGACAAGAAAGATTTTACCGCTTTTTCCCTCTTGCTAGCTTTAATTAGCTAGCTGCTAACAAAAGGCTAACAGTTAGCGCCATAATCCAGCTTTACCATTGAACACAGAGGGAACCCCTGATTAGAGAAGCTACACAGAACACAAAGTTGAATATTTTCTACGTATTGAGTCTTAAAAACAGTCTAACTCCAAAAGTAAACATTAAATCAGCCTTTGCCAAACCTCATGCTGACATTAGACCCCCAAAACCCAACAACCAGAACACCAGACTCAAATTTGACCTTTAATCCATCTATTTTTATTTCATGAAAATGCTTTGCTCTCAGAAATGTTATCATTGATCTATGTTTATGGGGTAACTAAGTTCAATTAATGAGCCACTGCCATTAATTTTGTTTTTCAGGCATCTGTAAAGTCACTTAAAATGTATCTATCTCTGTTAATGTACTGTGTGGCCCAGTAAACTCTACCCTAGTAGCATTAAAGTCAGAGACACTGATAAATGTATGAAATAAGAAAGCTAGAGGCACAGTGTTCTAGGGAGTGGCACCCAGTGTTAATTTCATCAACTATGACTAAAAAAATTTTGTCGACAGCCTTTTTTTCCTTGACAAAAACTAGACTAACAACAATAGATCTGTGATGACTAAAACAGACAAAAACTAGACTAAGACTAACAAAAATAGATCTGTGATGACTAAAACTGACAAAAACTAGACTAAGACTAACAAAAATAGATCTGTGATGACTAAAACTGACAAAAACTACGTTCAGTTTTCCTCTCGATGACTAAAACTAGACTAAAATGTAATGTAGTTTTCGTTGGACATTCAAAATCTGTGATATTTCTCCACTGTGGGTAAATCTGTCAAAAAACAATGCAGCTGTATTTATTCTGCCTCTCAGCTGTAGAAAGCCGGGACCCCGGGTTTGGCAGAGAACACACTGCCATGATTTGGTACCAGATTTAGACGAGAGAATAAATGCTCGGACTAAAAGTAAAGACTAAAATGTGAGGACTCTTTATGGACTAAAGCTAAAAAGAACAGAAAAGACTAAAATGTAACTAAAACTAAAATGCATTTCATTTAAAAAATAAAACTAAAATTAAAAATAGCTGCCAAAATTAACACTGGTGGCACCAGTTAATTCAACACCAGTTGAACCATGACACCGGTATAGACGTCAGACAAAGTTTATGATTAAACGACACCATGAGTTAAAACTTCTGGCTGTGTTTTGTTGCTTCTTAGTCTTAAAATAATAATAAGTAACCAATTATTTTGATCATTTAAAACAGGATTTTATTATTATTGTTACTTTTAATTTAAATTTTTTTTGGTTATTGTAAATTACCTTTAGTGGCCTATCTAAAGTACCTTGGCTCACACTTTGGAAAGCACTGCACTAAATAAATATTTCACTTATTTTGTTGCAGTAGCACTTCTCTTTAACTTTACTTTAAATGTTTGCTAGAGACCCTGTCTGCAGACATTAGAAAGCACACGTACATTTAGGTCTTAGCTGATCTGTAATCCAGAGGACTCACTGATTAAGGCTGTTCTCCTCATCATCCTTATCACAAGTTTTACAAGTTAACAGATTTTTTAGTTCACCAGTTATTTAAATGGTTTTGTTTTCCAGCTTTTCTTTGAGTCATTTGACAGAGAAAATTATCATTTAGGAATAATTTTCACATTTATGGCTAGCAAGGCCTTTTTCTTTCTTCCTCCTTTTACATCAGTGACTTCCTTTAAAGATAAAGAGATGTCAAAATGATGAAATTAAAAGTCATTGCTACCAGATAAAAGCCCAAATTATGGGACAGTAAGTCATAATTATGAGACAAGTCAGAACTATTTATGTCATAATTTACTCATCTCATAATTATTTTTTTTAATCTTATGAATTAAAGATTTTTTTCATACTTTTAAACTTTTTTTCTTTTTTAAATGGCTTCCATAATTAAGGTGCTTCACACTGTAAACAAAGTTGATTTGAGTTTGTGTGCTCATTCTCTCATTCTGCAGTCCCAGCATTAACAAGTTTAGCCAGCAGGTGGCAGCAGTGCCTCATGGGACATGTAGTCCCCATGAATTTAATCCGTTTCCTTTTAAACTCTCATCAGCAGTCTTTTAGGACCAAAGGAGGTAAAACAAGGATGTGTTTTTAGGTCAGCTGGGATCAGAGGTCAGCAGGTGGTCCATCCTCCTGAGCTGTTAAAGGAACAGTTCAACATTTAGAGAAGTAGAAATGCACTTACCTGTGCTCAGAGTAAACCCTGACTCCTCTCCAGCTGCAGCCCCCTGTCCAGATGTTGGCAACGTGTTTGTGCAATTTATACACAGAGTGTTTAGACAGAGCTCATCAGCTTTTGGTTAAAATGTGACTTCTGTTCAGAAACGCTGAAAATGATTTTTGCACCTGTTAATATTTTGCATTAGTTAAATTTTATTAAGGCTCTTATTCAGTGTAGGTCTGTGAAGTTAGTTCCTTCATTCCCTGGTGAACTAGCAGCTAGTGTGTCAGTTATTCACTGGTTAACTTGTAGTTTGTTAGCAGGGACTTTCTGTGTAACCGTGCTCATTTTAGTGCAGGTATACTATCATTTATTCAGCAGTTTCTTTTTTTGTTATCTGGCAGCTTTGCTGCTTTAGGTGTATGTCATTGAACAGTTAGTTACTCACTCATTACCTGGTTACCCAGCAGTTTAGTACGTATTTCTCCCTTAAAAAACTAGCAATATTCATTTTCTTGTAACAATGACATGTTTAGGTTTAACTAGCAGTAAAATGCTCGTTAATTGCATGGTAAACCAGTAGTTTTTTACTGGTTTTTTTCTCTGGTTAACCAGCTACACTGCTATCATTATTATTACTAACCTAGTAGCAATGATCATTTCAGTGGTGCTGAGTTACTCATTGGTAACTCTGCCATGTGTAGCTTAACCAACAGTGATGTTCTTTAAGTATTCCCCAGTAACTACCCAGTATCAGAGTAGCCTGTAGTAACGAGGTCCCAGTATCTGTACTGGTGAATCATTCAGAGCCTAAACATGAAAACAGGACCAAGTTTAAATGTAAACAGATATTCTAAAACACCAAGGAAGCTGTGGATGGTCTGATGGGGTTTTTTTCTTACCTTCAGATTAAATACAACCCCAATTCCAAAAACTGGGGCGCTGTGTGAAATGTAAATAAAAGCAGAAGTCATTGATTGTCAAATCTCATAAACTCAATTTTGATTCACAATAAAACAGAAACAACGGATCAGATATTAAACTGAGACATTTTAACATTTCAGAAAAATTATGCTCTTATTTTGAATTTGACGGCAGCAACACATCTTAAAAAGGTAGGGACAGGGCAACAAAAGGCTGGAAAAGTAAGTGGTATTAATGAGAAACAGCTGGAGGAGAATTTTATGTGGTTAATTATCAGCATGACTGGGTATAAAAGGAGCATTTTAGAGAGGCAGAGTCTCTCAGAAGTAAAGATGGGTAGAGGTTCTCCAATATGTGGAAAACTGAGTCTAAAAATGTTGGAACAATTTCAGAAAAATGTTTCTGGATGTAAAAATATGAAGACTTTGAATCTCCTCCATCTACAGTCCATAATATCATCAACAGACTCAGAGAATCTGGAGAAATCTCTGAGAGCAAGGGACAAGGCTGAAGGGGCCCTCAGGGGCCACTGCATTAAAAACAGGCATGATTCTGTAGTGAAATCACTGCATGGGCTCAGGAACATTCCAGAAGTGGCTATTAAACAAGTAAAAGGTGGAAAAAATGGTCACTTAGCGGCAAACAGTGGGGGAAAAGTGGCAAAAATGGGTGGGAAGTGACCAAATAATGTGTTAAAAGTAGAAAAAACATTGCAAAAAAATGAGTCCAAAGTGACTAAATTGGGCAGAAAGGTGGGAAAAATAGGCAAAAAGTGTCATCTAAGTTGCAAAAGGCAGTTTAAATGGGCAAGAAGTGGCAAAAAGGGGCAAAAAATTACAAAAAGCAGTAGAAAAGTGTCACAAAAGGGAGAAAAGTGGCAAAAATGGGTGAAGACTGGCAAAAAATGGTCCAAAAGTGGCAAACACATGGAAAAAAAATGAGTGAAAAGTGACAAAAATGGGCAAAAATCAGAAAAAAAGGTGGGAAAAATAGGCAAAAAGCATCAAAGAGTAGCTGAATGGTTAATTAGTGGCATTTAGTTTCAAAAGACAGCTTAAATGGGTAAAAAGTGGCAAAAAAAATTGCAAAAAGCAGGATAAAACTGTCATAAATGAGTGGGAAGTGACCAAATACTGAGTTTAATGTGCCAAAAACATTGCAAAACTTGAGTGAGAAGTGAATAAATTGGGTCATTTAATTGCAAAAGGCAGCTTAAATGGGGAAGAAGTGGCGAAAAGGGGCAAAAAATTGTCTCACTGTCTGTCAACACAGTTGGCCGTGCCATCCACCAATGACAGTTAAAGCTGGATCATGGAGAGAAGAAGCCATATGTGACCAGGATCCAGAAACAGCGCGGTCTTCTCTGGACCAAAGCTCATTTAACATGGACTGAGGAAACATGGAAAACTGTTCTGTGGTCAGAGGAAACATGGAAAACTGTTCTGTGGTCAGAGGAAACATGGAAAACTGTTCTGTGGTCAGAGGAAACATGGAAAACTGTTCTGTGGTCAGAGGAAACCCCAGACGCCATGTCCTGTGGACTAAAGAGGAGTGTCATCTAGTGTCTAACTAGTTGTAAAATGTCCCTCCAGTTGGTTTTTCACCACTTACTTTCCAACCTTTAGTCACCCTGATCCTACTTTTTTTTTTTTTTAGATGTGTTGCTGCCATCAAATTAAAACTGAGCTTAAATTTTTCCTGAAATGTTAAAATGTCTCAGTGTCAACATCTGATATGTTGTTTATGTTCTCTTGTAAATTGATGGCTTTAGGAGATATGACCGTCATTGCATCCTGTTTTTATTTACTTTTCCACAGCGACCCAGCTTTTTTGGAACTTGGGTGGCAGATGTTTAAACCTCTGTAACTGTGAGTGCATGTGCGTGCGTGTGGACAGTCAGACAAGCAGACGGGCACATCAGGGGACAACAAACGCTTTTAGTTAGAAATAAAAATAAGAAAACAGGTAAAAACTAGTTTTGTCTACAGCGACAGTGTATTGGAGTTTCCACTGATTCCAACCAGAGTAAAAGCAGAATATTCATCCTCAATATTAGCAACTATGAAGTCACCACACACATCACTACTAAGTCTAGAAACACAACATGGCTTGGCTGACATGGTGGCTTCTGGCAAGACGCACAATATTATAGGCACTAAACTCTGGAACATGCAATATGGTGGCTGGTTACTGTGTTTGTGCGGGGCGAGTCCTGTGGAGTCACAGAGGGACGTTTGATTTCTGCAGCTGCACCACGCAGCAGCATGCTAACACGTTAGCTGCTCTGAGCAGACCGGGCATTAGGCGGAGGTCCACGTACGCAGAGGGGGACGCTTCAGGATCAGGTGGAGACGGACTACGTCACCTGTATGACATCACATCAGGTGGGAGGAGTTAAAAGAACGAGGCACATTTATTTGATCCAGCATAAACACATTCACTTATTGGGTTATTTCTGGTAGAGAGTACTCATTAAACCAACGGTACCGCTGAAGTGCTGGAGCCGAAGAGTCGAGGACGACGCGGGTCATCGACAGAGAGATTAACATTCAAACAGAGTCTGCAGGTTCAGAGCCGAATGCTAATGAAGGAGCTAACAGAGGAGCTGAGCTAGACTTCTAAACCTAACCAGGAGTTCAGATAAGGCTCGACCAACTTCAAATATTCACTGGTTTGAAAAACACACTGGGTGATTCTCATTAGTGATTCCACAGTGGAGATTCCACAGACATGAGATCTACAGGAAACCTTTATGAATCAGAAGACAAACACAAAGAGGATGATCAGTGTCCCGTGTGCCTTCTGTTTTGCTATAAAAAAAGAATAAAGGTAAAAATAAAAGTGGTGAAATCCTGGCTGAGAAGATGGTGTAGCTGAGTTTATGTTAGCTGATATATTTAACTCTATATGAGTTTCATTAACACTGTTAATTTACAGTGTATTTAACTTTATTATAGAGGTGTGGCTTTACCTGAACAACCCTGTGTTAATTTTGACAGCACTTCTTAATTTAGTTTTAATCTTTTTCCAAAAATATCTTTTAGTTTTAGTCATAATTTAGTCATCTAAATTGTTTTAGTTTTAGTCTAGTTTTAGTCGACGAAATTTACAGTAAATTTAGTCGACTGATTGGATCTCCCCCGTGTCTCATCCCACCTTTCCACACAGCCAAAGTAGCTGTGATTGGATATATGCCCAACTGCTCTACTTTCGACATGGTGAAATTAGGTCTGATTGGATAAAGTCTCTGTCAAACATGTTCGTCTCGTTTTTATTTGTTGACTAAAGAGTCAGTTCATTTCGTTTTAGTTTTCGTCCATGTGCACTTGTTTTTATCAGTTACTCTCTCGTTTTCGTCAGGGGAAAAAAGGCTATTAACGAAAACTATCCACCTTATTCCAGGGGCCGCTACTGTAAATCTGAATATGGGCGAAACTTCCGGTGCTAAGGCGGAAGTACATAAATACATGTAACTTAATACAGCGGCTAATGATAGATGCTAACTACAAACAACAGTTGTTTGATAGAAATTCACTGCGAATTTGTAAATACTGATATATTTTTGTAATCACATGTTCACATTATTTGTATTGTAAGCTGTAAGTAAGTAAATAAGGAGGATATTACATCATTCCTGGGGGTCTACTGCTATAAATGTGGTTGGAGCTTCCTGTACAGTAGCAATAATAGCAAAACGCGATTCTTCCAAGGGATTACTAAAGTGATTTGGCGTCAACAGTGGTTGTCCTGAAATAAATATTTGCTGCAATAACTACTGCTTCATTTTTTGTTAACTCAATAAAGTTAAATGAGCTGAATGTTTGAATAATATCTCCTATAATGCTCAGTACCTGTTACTTCGGTCGTGGTACTAATAACGGGACAAAGTTATATGTCTAACAACAGTGTTTTAAACATGCAGCTCACTGTTTAAATGAATTTGGGATGTAATTCTTTCAATATTACTTCATCATTAAGTCAAAACTTGACATTTACCAAACTGAAGAGCTGAAAACTTCAGTCATGGATAATTTTATTAATATAACTCCCACACTTTAAGAGGGATTAGCTGGTAGCTAAAAAGGATTTCAGCA
This sequence comes from Cheilinus undulatus, assembly GCF_018320785.1. Taxonomy (NCBI): domain Eukaryota; kingdom Metazoa; phylum Chordata; class Actinopteri; order Labriformes; family Labridae; genus Cheilinus; species Cheilinus undulatus. Next base: position 49,853,112 of record NC_054875.1, read on the forward strand.
ACCCCACAAACCAGAAATGTTATCTGAAGGTGTGTCCAAACCCAGTTAACAAAATGTGATCGTTTATTACTATACTGATAGGAAGCTAATAAAGCTAGCTAAATATGCTAGTCTAGGTTATCTGCGGTAATGTCGTCACTTTGTACTCTTTAGTAGAGGGCGGAGAAATAATAATGTCCTGATTGAGGTGAAGCAGTCAAAGGTTTCATATTTTATGTCCAAATCGCTCTAAAAATTACATTTCACATCTCGTATTCAATGTAAAGTCCAATTTAGATAGAAGGGACCGGAAGTTGCGCCCATATTTCACGCAAAGAATCATGGGGGCTAGGAATAAGGTGGATAACAAAAATAATGAATCAACAAAATTAACACTGGAACAACCTGGTTAGAGATCTGTTCTCTTGTATTTATATACAAGTATACCAATAAGGAAAAATCAGATTTTACTGAACAACCCCTCAGAAGCTACTCAGTTGTCATTAGTTAAAGTAAACTTTACTATTTTTTACTTTGAAAGATTTATAAAGTAGTAGAGATGCCGTGATGGCCACTACTGGGGGTGTTTATCGCCAAAATGGAGCACACACTGGTGGTGATTTGGTAAGTGAGACTTCGCTACACCAAGAGATGCTGATGTACGAGAGTGACACGGCGATACCCACTGACAGTAACCCGCTGTCATGGTGGAAAACGTTCCGGTCCAGGTATCCTGTTACCTGTGCATCCCGGGCTACAACGGAGTATTAGGGCCACACGAAGAAAAAAAAAAATATATAGATATATATATATATAGACATCATGAGAATAAAGTCGTAATATTACGAGAAAAGTCTAAATATTTCGAGAATAAAATATTACAAGAAAGAAAGTCTGCCGGGGTGCCGCCTCCATTAAAATGAGCAATGTTGAGCATGTTGTGAAGCTATACTTTAGTATCGGTTTCACAAATAAGGAAATACTTCATCTTTTGGTACATCAGCATCAAATTATTATTATCAGGACAATACTCCGTCGTAGAACCGCGTCTTTCTTGTAATATTTTATTCTCGTAATATTATGACTTTATTCTGTTTTATATATATATATATATATATATACATATATATATATATATATATATTCCTTTTTTTTTCCTCTTCGTTTGGCTCTAATACTCTGTCGTACCCCTTTTCTCCATGGCTGGGACAATAGTGAACAAAAACGCTCTGTTCTTGATTCAGAAAATTCGCCCCATATTTTTAGGTAAAAACGTGTCGGAACAAGATAGTACCAAGATTTTTAAAAATGTTTTGTTCTTTATGAACATGATGTCATCACCGCCATAAGCATCGCAATTTAATTTATTTTAGTTTGATATTTAATTTCTAACCCATTTGTTCAATTAAAAATTGATCATCAGTACCAAAATACCCATTAAAGGCCTCTAAATGGGGCAGGTGGCTAAAAAAAGTAGATAAAAATTAACATTAACTACTTTTGCTGTTAGCTCATTATTTTTTCATTGCAATCTGTGATGTAACATTGGCGCGCCCTCTAGTGGACAAATGTGTAACTACACTGTGATTAAAGCAACTGAATGTTTTACATACATATTAATAAGAAATGTACATAAATATTTGAATAGGATGCGAAATCTGTAAAAAATGATGGGACTGCAGATAAATATTGACAGCTCTATTCCCTACACAGTAGATCTCACAGAAACTCCCATGATCAAACGTGGCTTCATAAGGAGCACAAACATGGAGGGCAACTGAAATCCTTCGCTGTTGTGGCGTGTGTTACAGTTGCAGCAAAAATAAAAACAAGCAAAACACTATGAATGAACTCCTGGCTGAGAGGAAAGTGTAGTCGTGTTTATAGTTGTGAGCTGTAAAAGTGCTGAACAACCAGCTGGGGGCGCTACCCAGTCTGACTGCTTTCATTGGTTGTTGTGGGTGAAGTAAAATAATGGTAGGAACACCATATACTGGAGAATCACTTAGACATAAAACTTGGGACAAGCCTCGACTCAGGGCTGCCCCTCAGGTCTAAAGCTGTAGCTAACACTTTATTTAAGTGGGTCCTAATTACCTAGTAATTTTACAGTAATAATTGGTATTTATCTAGTAATTTCTTAAGAGTAAGGTGGTAATTACTTTGTAATAAGCTGGCATTTTACCAAGTAATAACTCAGGAATATGGTAATGTCTGTCTCTGTGTATTGTCTGGTTTTTTAGATGAATGTGTTGACTGTGAGCGACTAAGTTGTACTTTTCCCTTAGAGGACAATAAAGTTTATCCTTATCTTTAATATTAAGGAGGTATTTACCTAGTAATAAGGTATTAGTTATCAAGCAATGCCTTTTTTAAAATGTATATTTTAGGCTTTTTATGCCTGTATTTTAAGGAGAAAAACAGTGGATAGAGTCAGAAATAGGGATGGAAGTTAACACCTGTCTTCTTTGTGTGGGTAATAGATTTATTGATATGACTTACCGTGAATCTTTACTGATGACAGTTAGTTATGTTTTTTTTTTTTTTAAATAAGCCTTAAAAAAGAGCCGCAACTGCTCACTAAAGAGCCACATGCAGCTCGAGAGCCGCGGGTTGAGTATCACTGCACTAGGCCATCTGTGCCCCATTATCCAGTAATTCCTTGTAATATTGTGGCAATTTTCTGGAGGATAGGTGGTATTTCACCCTAATCCCTGATTTCTACCCTCACCCTTAACCCCTAACCCTACTCTGACTCCCATCCTTCAGCCCTAATCCTACCCAAACCCCTTAACCCTAAACCCTAAAAAACACTTGAAATTTATTCAGGAAGAACTCACTTTAATTTAGTGGGTTCAAAAAAGAAATTACCTGGGTATTATCAAGCAGCTTATGAAAAAATCATCATCTTATTTCTTAGAAATTACTCGGTAAAATGCCCCCTAATTACCAGAGAACTGTCAAAATATGACAACGTTTAGGTTGAGGGTATTTTGCACTTCCGCGTTGGCTTCATTTTTCAGGACTGGAGGTTGCTGCTTGGTTATGACCTAATGACCAGAGAATTTCCACAATTTTACAGTGTAATACTTGTTAAGTAATACTTTAATACTAGGTATATACTTACTTAATTTTCCAGAGTTATTACTTGGTAAATTCAAACTAACTACAAGTTCATTACCAGCTTATTCTTGAGAAATCACTAGATAATTACAACTTATTTCTACAAAATTACTAGGTAAATAGGACCCTCTTGAATACTAAAATTGTGCTGTTTTGCCATCATTTGAGGTTAGTAACACATGACCAGTGGGATCTAAAGGGTTAAGATTTTGTTTAACTTCTAAATCCTGAAATTATCTTCTTCTACAGCTCCATAGATCACTAACCAAAGAGATGTAAGAAGCGCTACACGCACATAGGTCCGAGTTAAGTGATTCTTTGCTCTGTTTCTCCTTCATGCTCTAAAATCTGAACCCCCAGACTCAGAAGTTAGTTTCCTGCTCAGTGAACAGTTTGCGTTCCTGTCTCCAGCACATTGACTCCACGTGAAACTGAACCGGACCTCCACCTGGGTTCTGTCTACGTACACATCACCAACATGGCCGACAGCGAAACCCCGGCGAGGTCAAACTCTGCGTACGTGCATCTCCGGTTGAAGGCCTACAGGGTGTCCGAGCGACATGCAGGCGGTTGATTGTACAAACTGGAGGAGTGCAAACTGTTCCAGACATTCAACACGAAGACACGATAAAAATGACTCCATCTCCCACTCGTTCATTTGGACTACAAACTCAAATAAAGCTACTGTAAAAGTGGGTTTGGTTGACACTGAAAGAGCTTCTTTTGGGAACAAAAAGACGACCAAAACAAACAGATTCAATGAAGGCCGGTGTGGAAGAATCTCTGCCATGGAAGAACGACTCTCTGCGTCTGACAAAATCGAAGAACAAACAAGCAGCAGTCCAGGATTTCTTATCAAACAGCAGACTAGTCTGATAAGGCGCATCAAGAACTCCGCGGGCTGCTCATTAGCTTCAGAGACTGAAAAAACTCAGATCTGTGTAGAGTCAACAGTTCATGCTCATACATCAGATCGGCTACCTCAAGGGGGCAGTGTGGACGAGGATGGACAGTATTATCGATCCCCTTTTTATCTATCATGGGTTTGATGGAACCATGTGTGGAAAACAAACTGTAAGATTTAGGAGAAACCAGTTTAAGGTGCAAACCGCCGCCTCACATCCCCTCCGAGGCTTTCAGTAAATTACTAGTTTCATTAAGGGACCGTCAGTTTCAGTAAGGGACTGTCAGTAAAGAGCAGAATACGAAATAAGGAACCGTCAGTCAGCAGCACAACGATAATAAGGGACCATCAGTCAATAATATCAGAGTTTAAAGCTGTAACAGAGACAAAACAATAAACTATCAAAATACAACTAAAAAAGGAGGTTATATTCCGGAAGCAACGTTTCGTTCAGAGTAATGTGTTGTTAAGCGTTGGGTTTTAGTTCCAAACTACTTCCCCCCCTCCCTACGGAGACTAGCGGGACACAACAGCTGCCTTTTGATTATATACACACACACACTTGTTTTTCGGTTTTCCTTTTGTTTGTTTTTTCCTAGAAAAAGACGCCATCCATCCATTCTGGTCTTCAGCAGTCTCTCAGTTCCTTGATGATTCTCAGATCCAGAACTTTACAGAGGCTTCAGACAAAATCAGACAGAGGAAAGGCTCTGAGTACCGATCCTACCTGAAAACACAGTCCAGTAACGCTCCTCTTCCACGGGTGCTGACTTAGTCCATCAGCCAGCTGATCGGTCACCAGCCTCACTGATCAGCTGACTCGTTCACTGACCACAGTCCGGGACTCAACGGTTTCCTCTCGACTGGGGCAGGGGACGGCAGACTGGGGGACAATGTCTCTGAGCTCTCTCCCCTCACCTGCTGCCTCAGGCTCTGCTCGGAGCCGAGCTCTACCCTCTGCCCCAGGAACAAGACCGACTCCTGCCCCGGCTACTCCCGGAGGTCCAGGAGGCATGGACCTCAAGGTACTGTTTGACCCCCTTCCACCTCCTACAACCTCTCTGCTTTCAACTGGCTGCCTTCTCTCCTCCGCCCTGACCCTTTCCACAGTGACCTCTCGATTTGGCAGCAGGCTCCCTCGATCCCTCGGCCGTGGGGTGCTCAGATCTTGAGGCTGCTCGCTCTGGTTCTGCAGAACAGGGACCAAGTTGGTCCTGGTTAGGCTGGGAGTTGGCCGGTGGGATGAGAGGTGCTGCACAGGGGGCCTGGTGAGCTGAGGAGGATGTTGGGGTTGGGAACGCGGCTGCATTTGAATCCGCTGAAAGTGTGGTTGTGCTTGGGACTGGGATTGGGACTGAGGTTGGGACTGGGATTGGGACTGGGATGGTCTCTGCTGGGAGGATGGCTGTCTGGGTTCTGGTCTGTATTGAGTCTGGGGTTGATGTTGTGGAAGGTGTCTCATCTGCTGTTGGGGTTGCACCTGATGCCTGGGCTCCAGGTGAGGTTGAAGCTGAGCAGAGGTTCTTGGCTGCATTTGAGGTTGAAGTTGGGCGGGAATTCTGGACAGGGATTGAGTCTGCGGTTGGGTCCTGGCTTGGGGTTGAGTTTGAAGTTGGGTCCTGGACTGGGGTGCAGGCTGAATTTGGGTAGATGATCTTGACTGGAGTTGAGGCTGCGGTTGGGTCCTGTGTTGGGTTTGAGTTTGAAGCTGGGTCGGGGTCCTGGATTGGGGCTGACTCTGAACTTGAACTCTGGACTGGGGTTGAGGCTGCAGTTGGGTCCTGGGTTGGGTTTGAATTTGAAATTGTGTTGGTGTTCTGGCCTGGGACTGACTCTGAAGTTGGACCCTGGATTGGGGTTGATTCTGAGGCTGGGTCCTGGGTAGGGATTGAAGTTGGGTAGGGGTCCTGGCCTGAGACTGAGGCTGAAGTGACTGCCTTGTCTCAGGTTGGGATTGTTTGAGCTGGGTCTGAGGCTGAAGTGACTGCCGCATCTCTGGTAGAGATTGTTTGAGCTGGGGTTGGGGCTGGGAGGGGTGTCTGTGCGGGGTCTGGGATTGGAGGGCTGTTGGGATCTGGGTCTGCAGATGTGGATGCCTTGTTTGGGGTGGATGAGCATGCAGGGTTGATGAGGACTGAGGGGGTCGGGGCTGAGATGGAGCATGCTGTGCCTGAAGCTGGGTTTGGTGCTGGGCTGAGGAGTGGACTGGCTTTGCCTGGGCTTTTTGGGGGGATGCTTGGGGCTGAGTCTGGGTTTGGGACGGGGGGAGTTGGGGACTTAGCTGTGGAAGGACATGCCTTGTAGGAGATGGCTGGGCTGATGGGAACTGAGCTTGGGCCTGCGGTTGAGTTGGTGACTGGTTCTGGGAATGCGGCTGGGGAGGGTGGCGTGGTTGAGGGGGAGGATGTCGGGGTTCAGATGGGGGCTGAATGGCGGACTTTGACTTTGGTCTGGAATGAGCCTGCTGTGTTGGCTGGGGTCTAAGTTGAGGCACAGTCTGGGGCTCAGCTTCAGGCCTGGACTGGTTAGAGGATTCTGGGGGTGCAGAGGCTGGAGGAAGAGGAGGCTGATCTTCTGTGGAGGAAGAGGAGTGTTGGTGGCGATGATGATGGTGGTGGTGGTGGTGGTGATGGTGGTGTTTGTGAGGTGTCCTTTCCTTCCTTTTGTGTCTTTTTGATGGACTAATGCTACTGCTGCTGCTGCTACTCCTCCCTCCTCCTCCTCCTTCTCCACCAGTATCACCCACATCTTCATCTGCTTCCTCTTTTCCTCTGTCCCCTTCTCCTTCTGCTGTTCCTGTCTTCTCCTTGTGCTTCCTTCCTCTATGTGTTTTGTGTCCGTGTGATTGGCCTTCTTCTGAAGAAGTGGGCTGCTTCTGTGTATGTGATTGGCTCTGCTCAGAGGTGGCAGGTTTAGTCTCTGAGGTAGCGACTCCCTCCCCTTTAGCTCCCTCTCCCTCTGTGGTGGCCGTTCTTTCAGTCTCAGCTGTCGAAGCAGTGGGTGTCTGGACACTCTCCTTCTCTTCAACTGTCTCTCTTGTTTTACGTTTTTTGATTGGCAGGGCTGTTTCCTGGACGACAGGTTTAGTGGAAGACTCCTTGGCTGCTCTTCGTTTAGCCTCGGCGGCTAGAATGGCTGCTGCGGTGTAGCTGCCAGCTGTAGAGCTACCAGAGGCTGATGCTGAGGAGGTGGATGCTGTGGCAGCTGATGATGCTGCTGAAGCCGAGGTGGGTTTTCTGCCCCGTTTCTTGGGGGCGGTCTGTGGTGGAACTGTAGGTTCCTGTTCTGATTTCCTCTTTCTGCCTGGACGGGACTTGGTCACGAGCGCAGGAGACACCACCTACAGGAAATGACCACATCCGTAAGTAAAATTAGTACCAACATTGTTCCCCAGTTTCATAATGCTTAAAACATATCATCCTCCACCAAGAGAATCAGTTCTGCTGCTGTGATAATCAGCTCTTGGATCTGGAGTTACGTTGCATTTGTAGATTCATATAAGCCCTACTGCAGGGATTGCCCCTACACCTTGCCAAGATGAAATCAGACTTGCAGTACTGCTATCATTTCACATGCTTATTGCCTGCTATCCTTTTCTTTCTTAAACAACTGCCCACTAAACTGAAGCCCAAAACAAACCAGCGCCCGAGTGGCGGGTTGCATCATTTGGCACACTTACGTTTCTATCCTTAACACACCGGCAGCAGCGCATCGAGGGTTAAACTCCCCATCAAACCCTCTATGGCCGGGTACTTGATCCCAGTGCAGAAAGCCTGCTCTAGGATCCCCCTACCTCACTGGGCAAGTGAAAAAACACTCGGAGCAGTGGTATTTCACCAGCAGCTGAAGGCTCCTGTCCATTCTACACCTTAAACAAAAGATGGCGCTACATTTCTTTTTCTTACCGCCTCAGACGGAGCTCTTACTATGGCAGCTGAGATGGACTGAACAGCTGTTCTCTCTGGAATTAAGGCTTGGTATGTTCCAAGGCTTTAGTTCTAGTTGCGTCCCAGGATGTCAAGATACAGTGCCTATGAAAAGTTTTCACCCCCTTGGATGTTTTACCCTTTTTATTGTTTTTATAAAATCAATTATGGTCAATATAATTTGGCTTTATGACATAAAAAAATTACAAAAAAACTCTTTAATGTGAAAATGAAAGCAGTTTTCTAGAAAGTAATGCCAATTAAATAAAAATAAGTAATGTAAAATAAGTGACCTCATAAAAACCCACCCCTTTAAAGTGACTGACCTAATTCATCCCCTTGGATGTTCTACCCTTCTTACGTGTTTTATGTTGCTTTTATGTTTCTTATGCTCCCCATATTTTTGCACACTGAATCGCCCTGACTGGGGACAAATAAAGTTCTTGATTGATTGATTGATTCAACAGAGGTTCAGCCAGTTGGTGCAAGTAGTCATAAGATCACCTGAGTGCAGTGAATGTGTCTCAGGTCAGTGGTTTTCAAACTTTTTTTGCCCAAGGCACACCAAAGGTTAAGCCAAAATCTCAAGGCGCACCATATTCATATTGTTTAAAGTGATGCAAAAACATGGCAGAAATTGGGCAAAAAGTGGTGAAACAAAGTAAAAAAATGGCAAAAAGTGTCCAAAAGATGGGTTACCAGTAGCAAAAATGTGTTGAAAGTGTCAGTAAGGTAAAAAGACTTGGCAAAGGCAATAAAATGGCTTAAAACTGATGAAAAAAATGTGGGAAAAATGGGGAAAAAAGTTTCCGAACAAAGGCAAAAATAGGCAGAGTTGGCACAATGTTGCGATAATGGGTTCAAAGTTGCAAAAAGGTGGTTATAAGGGATTGAAAGTGATGAAAAATTGGCAAGAAAGTCCCAGCTATAGCAAAATTGGCAAAAAAGTGGCCAGAAAATAGGTTAAAAGTGGCAAAAATGAATGAAAATATCAAAAAGGTTGCAATAATGGGTGACCAGTGGCAAAAAAGTGATTAAAAATAGGTTAAAAGGGAAGAAAAATATGGCAGAAAAGTGGCCAAACAAAGGCAAAAAAATGGGTGAAAGTTGGCATAATGTAGCAAAAATCGGTTAAAAGTAGCAAAACAGTGGTAAAAAAATGATTAAAAGATGCAAACACTAGCTAGAAAAAGGTAAAAAGTGATAAAAAATTGGCAAAAATGCTGCTGATCCAACACACATGCACTGATATCAATAGATCCCACCTGGGGAGGCTGCATTCTCTGTGTTTTTTGGTTCAGGGGCCCCGGCCAAATCTGTACGCAGGCCTGATCACACTACTTGCTATAAAGTTGTACTTATAGCATATGGTTGTACAAATTCCCAAGGCACGCCTAGATTTGCCACACCATTTGAGAACCACTGTCTCAAGTATTGTAATAAACACACCATCCCCACTGTAGAGCACAGTGGTGGCAGCATCATACTGTGGGGATGCTTCTCAGCAGCCCGCCCTGGAAGGCTTGTAAAGGTAGTGGGTAAAAGGAATCCAGCTAAATAGAGGAACATCCTGGAGGACAGTCTTATTCAGTCCGACAGAGAACTACGGCTGTGGAGAAGATTTTGCCCAAAGCCTACAGAGAAAGCTACACAGAAATGGGGAATGTTCTGGAGTGGTCGAGCGAAAGCCCAGACCTCAATCCAAGAGAGAGTTTGTGGCTGGACTTGAAAAGGGCTGTTCACACCTGTTCCCTGTACAGCCTGACAGAGCTTGAGCAGTTTAGCAAAGGAGAATGGAGTGAATACTTTTTATGGGCACTGTAAAGACAGTCTCTTATTTCTTTAAACCACAGTATAATACTATGACAGTGCAGAGACTCTATGATATGAGTTTCATGTTGTTACCAACATAACTGTCATGGAACAGCAGCAGACAGATCCCTCTCAGTAGACCATAAAATTTTGCCTGTCATAAAGAGTCAGTCCTTCTTTGCTTTGTTTGTATCAGACTGAATGAGCACTCGTACCTTTGAGGCAGTGGAGGTGGTGCCGGTAGAGGACTCTGCCTTGCTGAAGGGCATCTTGACCAGCAGTTTGCCCGGGGATTTTTCAACAACACGTTTCATGGCCACGCCCTCCGTGGCCTGCCGCATCTTCCCGCTGCCTACAAACACACAAGAAAGCACATAAAATGAGACCAAGTCACATTTAAATGCTCAGCTGAGTGGTTTCTGATCTTCAAATGGAGTTTTCGATAAAACCAGATTACCTTTGGGACGCCCTCGGCCTCGGCCTGATGGTTTTACCACCTTTGGCTTTTTGGGGGGACGTTTCTCACGGCGGGACGGGCTTCCACGTCCAGTGACAGTGAAATCAAAATCATTGGGGTCAGTAGTCGTGTCACCAACCTTCTGGAAGTAAGCGATGAGTTCCACCTTGGAACGAAAAGCCTTCCCCTCCGAGCTGAACGGTGAAATGAAAACAACAATTATCGCTACTACAATGACAGCCTGACACAGCGTCGGCAGTGGGTGTGGCTTACTTGATCAGGTAAACGTCAAACTTCCCCGCTGAGCGTCCAGACTTCCTCTGTTTGAGTTTGCGGGTCCAGCCTTCAGGCAGCGACGGGTCATCGTACAATGGACCCCGGTCCCGGATGATCGAGCGTCGCTGCTTAGGAACACCTGCTGACTCGCTGCCAGCCGCCTCCTCTGAGGGGCCGGCCTGTGGCTCTGACACCTGCAGGAAGGTAACACCAACTTGTATTTATTTAGTCATTTTTGTTTACAAGGTGATAAAACTGTCCTAACAAATCAATGCATAGATTGGTCAGGTTTAGGCAGAGTTTGGAGTTAATCTGGACATTCTGAGGGATTTTTATCCAGATTTAATAATGACAGACGCCTCATTTATATTTCAGCTTTAAATCAGCGCCGTAGCATGCACTGTAGGTTCAGTTAGCCCTAAATCTACACAAAAGTCTACACACATACCTGATGTGAACCTCCTCAAAAGTGGAACAGCGCGGAGTGGCAACATGAGGTTTCTCTTCATTTCATTTTTTCTTTTGTAAATTGCTTTGGATTTGTTTTGATGTGGGAAATAAAGAATGGGTTTTAGCTGTGTTGAAACAGCACTGGGCTGTCTGATAGTCCTAACTGTACTCTGCCTGGCTGGGGTGGTGCAAAGCAAGTCCTGTTTTTTCTTTAAATAACATCTCAAGACTCTTGCGACTCCCCGCTGCACAGAGGATGTGAAGACACCAGACCAGACTGTCTCTGGGTGAACTTTTACCTTTTGGGAACACCTACCTCTGCCTGTGGCTCCGCCTCCATTTGGGACTGCAGTGCAGCTGGTTGGGGTGCGGTCGTGGGTTCAGTCCCGCGGTCGGCTTGGCGGCGCTCCCGACGACCCTTCTTGGTCTTACTGTGGGACCTTGCAGGGGGCTGAGGGACTGCAGGCCCCTCCTCACCCTCTTGTCCCTCCTCCCTGAGGAAACAGATAACATTATGCACATTAACATTACATCACTGATTTATCTGGTCATAGCCATTCAGTGATTTTTATCCTAAATGACAGATTCAAGATACAATTTCAATCACTCTACACGTCACAACATACTGACTGGTTATTTGTCAGAGTTAGGCAGAGTTTGGAGTTGACCTGGATGTTGTGTGGGATTTTAAACTAGATTTGATCATCACGGATGCCCTGAAGACTTCAGCTTTGATTGTGCACCATAGTGTACGCTGTCAGTTCAACCAAACTAAAACCTGACACAACTAAATCCTGGGGTCATCCTAGAAAAGAGGAATGCGCTGTTTTGGTTTGCTTAACCCTTGAAAATGAGAGAAAAAGAGCGCATCCAATTAACACAAGAGTACATGCAGAGGGTGAATCAACACTGGCATCTGCAAAACAGACAGCATCCATGTGCACTGGTTCTATTGGTGTGCATGTAAATTCTGGGGAATTCTAAAATTTGGTGCAAGAAGCTCCTTTCCTAAGCTTACAAGCCTCACTGCAAAGAGCAGTTAAATTCACAAAGGTCTGCATTAATGGCCATAGATGGTAACTGCACACAGCTGCCAAACTTTATGTATTAATGCCGGCATATAAGAGCATTTTTTGTGGATACAATACAAAAACAGAAAAAAATAGCAGATGCAAACTCTCTTTAAATTCTGGTTCAATAAATTCTTTGTGGATCTGGCTCTTGTCTTGAGCGTGTTTGCATGCATGGCATTGTTTTCCAGAGACTGATGAGGAGTGAGCCATCTCTCACACCCATACTATCTTTGTTGAGAATTGTATGCCAATCAGTGACTGAGACATGACACAGAAACAAAACCTAGCACAGCACTGATGCAACACCATCGTGTCCTAAAACCTCTGAACTTGAAGATTATTTACCCTCAGTGCTGTAAGTAAAAAGTGTTTCCTGCTGCAGAGTCCTGACTGTTGAACAGCACAGAGGAGGGCTAACGTGTTATTTTAACCCGTTGAGCAGATACAGGAGCCCAGCCTGAGTCTGGGGGAGTCAGGACGTTTATTTCTGCATATGCAACTTAACCCTTGTGCCCTCCTCAAATTTACCACCCTCTGGACACCTTGGAGGCAAAAATGTACACATACAGAAAAACTGCCATTAAATCAGCATACGTCAATATTTTTCTCTACTTTTTTTCTTAAATCTCTTAAACAACTTCAAACCTGCTCAAATCTACCAAATAGTAAATAATTTAAAAGATTTTAACCCTTTAAATGCCAGTTTGATTATTTGAAATATTTTATTTTTCACTACAAAAAACACAAAAAGTGAATTATTTTCCATAAATTAATAGCAGAAAGATGGGGCTTTGGTGTGATGAGAGTCTTGGATGGGTCAAAGATTAGCAACAAAATTGATTTGATTGCATTTGTATTTTTTTGTAGTGCCAGCTTTAACATTAGCGCACCCTCTGGACACCTTCAAGGCAAAAATGTACATGTTAAAGAAAAACTGCCATTAAATCAGCATACATCAATATTTTTTTATACTTTTTTTAAATAAATCTCTTCAACAACTTTCAGTAATTCTCAGAATTTTAACCCTTTTAATCCCAGTTTGATTATTTGAAATATTTCATTTTTTTATTGCAAAAAACAGAAAAAGTGAATTATTTTCCATTAAATAAATAGTAGAAAGATGGGGCTTTGGGGTGATCAGAGAGAGATGAGATGAGAGAGATTGAAAATTCTGAGAATTATTGAATGTTTGGTAGTTTTGAGCAGGTCTGAAGTTGTTTAAGAGATTTATGAAAAAAAGTAGAAAAAAATACTGATATATGCTGATTTAATAGCAGTTTTTTTGTTCGTGTACATTTTTGTCTCGAAGGTGTCCAGAGAGAAGAAAATTCACTGAGAGAGTCTGAATGACATTTAAGAGGAAAACATGTTGGATTTCAAAAATTTAACTAAAAAATAAAGTTTCTTTAAACATTCATGCCACAAGCTGTAAAATTGACAAAATGATTAAAAATCTAAAAAAAAAAAAAAAAAAAAAAAAAGTTGAAAATAATGGCCAAAAATGCCCGAGGAGGGCAGAAAGGTTAAAGGCAACATTACTCCTGCTAGGTTTTTCAGCTGTCGTCACCATTCTCCCTCATCCCAGACAAAAAAAACGTTCATCTCCCTCTCTTTCTCTCACACCTCCACTCAGACCTCCAGTCTCTCTCCTCACTGCTTTTACCTCCTACCCTGCACAGACAGAGCTGCTTCTCCTACACCAGTGGTTTTCAAACTTTATTCGCCCAGGGCACACCTAAGGTTAAGCCAGAATCTCAAGGCACACCACATTTAAATCCATACAAAATAGACTTTTAAAATAAATTTGCAGTCAAGGTGGCCTATAAGGGGAGATAAAGGGGGGGTCTTTCTGGGGCCCAGACAACTGGGGGATCATGGAGACGGCAAAAAGTGGCAAAAATGGGTTAAAGGTGATGGAAAAATATGGAAAATGTTGGTAAAAAGATTAACCGTGTGAAAAGGTGGTAAAAATGGGATACAAAAGGATAAGAAAAAAGGGCAAAAGTGGGCAAAAAGGTGGCAAAATAGATCACAAGTGGCAGAAAAGTGGCAAAAAGGGTTAAAGTTACTAAAAGGTGGTAAAAGGGGTTAAAAGTGATGAGAAAATGGCAAAAAAAAATGGCCAAACAATAGCAAAACTGTGTGAAAAGTGGCAAAAAGGTAGCTAAATGGGTTAAATGTGGTAAAAAGTTCCAAAAAATGGCAAAAATGGGTCAAAAGTAGTAATAAGAAGTGGCAAAAAAGCAGTCAAAAGAAGTGGCAAGACTGGGTAGAAAAATGTTTAACTCGGTTAGAAATAGCACAAATCAATAACTTTAACACCAGCTCTTAATGAGGTAACTGTTAGCCAGGATGCTAGCACCAGTGCTACTGATCCAACACACACACACACACTGATATGATCAATAAATCCTGACACCCATTCTCTGGGGGTTTTCAGGGGTCCAGATCTGTGGGCAGGCCTGGTTACAGTTCTTCATCGTAGTAATAACATATGGTACAAATTCCCATTTTTCAAATGTGTTCAAAGTTACTGCTGTGCAGTGATTTTTCTCTAGTTTACATTTTTAGCCTCTCATTTAGCCTTTTCCATCAAAACCTTCGTCTTTTCTCTCCTCATTTCGTCTCCTTTGTGAAACAAACACTTGCATTACTTTCCAACCTGTTTATAGCTTTAAAAATATTCTGTTTTTTCTGCCTTTACTTGGACAGGACAGCTGAAAAGAGACAGGATAAATGGGGGGAAGAGTGGAGGGGAAGCGTGCACCAAAGACTGGGAACCAGTCCTTTAGCCAGTGTGTCAAGAACTCAAGCCTGCATACAGATGCCTGCTCTACTAACGCCCTCATGCATTTTTATTTATTCTAACATATAAATAATGTCACCGGGCTCACTGGCTGTGTTTAAAGTTAAGACAAAAGTTTTGCATTTGCATAGTTGAGTGATCAGTTCAATCTAAAAGTCTTCGTTAGGCACACCTGTGCAGAGCTGGGGACACACCAGTGGATGCAGAAGTGTAAACCAGGCCTAATCAGACAGTGCAGAAACAAAACTCCTTATCTCATTTCTGCTTCACACCAGAGGTCCTCCAGACTGCAGCATTTAAGCTGCTGACCTCTTTTCCAGCATGTCCCAGTTTGTGGCTGGTTCCAACCATTTGTTTGTCCAAATAATCCTCAAGCATCTCATGTCAGTGTGACTTCTATTCTGCTGCCAGTCATAGTGGAACCTCCCTGATCTGGAACATCCAACATGACTGATACTCCCGGTCCAGATGGGGCTACCTCTGACTGAATACCTGCCATATATTAGCCAATGAGAGCGAGCAGAGCAGGTAGAGTCACCATGAGATCTGCTCTTTTACAGCTCTCAAACATAATCACAGCCGCTCTCTGATACTGAAAAAGAGGTCTAGCTTATCTAACTATGGCGCCAACACAAGCGCCTTTATGATGTCTCATTAAAGACCAGAAAAGAACAGACAGACTGCTGAGGACGTCGATCGTCCTCCATGTTTGTTTTTCCTCTGAAGTCACGTTTGATCCCGTGAGATTCTGTGAGATCTCGTGTCTGTTTAATCACCTTTGGTGCTTTTTCAGAGGATTTTAAGATGGAAAAACTAATTAAAATGATCTTTTTAGAATCGGTCAAGATTTTAAAATGGTCTTGTTGTGTAACCAGCCTAAGTATGGTCGTTCTCTGGTGAGGGCTGCGTTTTACTGACACTGAGGGTGTCCCTGAATGCACCATCAATAAGGGTTCCCAGCTGTGATGATAAATGTCCTAAACCGGGGGTTTTCAAAGTGTGAGGCGGGCCTCCCCTGGGGGGCGCCACAGAGCTTCAGGGGAGGCACAGAACCATAAACCTGAAAAAAGTCAGAGGCATCTGGGTGCAGCCCTCGGACAAACCTCTACGCTGGGGCGTTCGGTTGGAGACCTCTACGCTGGGGCGTTCGGTTGGAGACCTCTACGCTGGGGCGTTCGGTTGGAGACCTCTACGCTGGAGTAAAACCTCTATGCTGGGGCGAAACCTCTACACTGGAGTAAAACCTCTATGCTGGGGCGTTTGGTTGGAGACTCTAGGCTGGAGTAAAACCTCTACGCTGGAGTAAAACCTCTAAGCTGGGGCGAAACCTCTATGTTGGGGCGACACCTCTACGCTGGAGTAAAACCTCTACGCTGGGGCAAAACCTCTACGCTGGAGTAAAACCTCTACGCTGGAGCAAAACCTCTACGCTGGAGTAAAACCTCTACGCTGGAGTAAAACCTCTACGCTGGGGCGAAACCTCTACGTTGGGGCGACACCTCTACGCTGGGGCGTGACGTATTTTACCCGCGACGAAATTTCAGCTCTATCCACTTGCCGACAGGCTGACCCTAAACCTAACCAGTCAGATTTAAACACCTAAACCGAACCGGTTGGGGTTTAATAGCGTAGACCCGTACGCTGGGGCAATGCTAATGTGCAATGCTAATGTGTCATAAGCACAGCGTTGTAGTCATGCTAACAACAGCTAACACGCTGCACACCTTGGCGTAGCCTTAGGCAATGACGTCATGCCCCTGCGTAGAGGTTTCGCCCCAGCGTAGAGTTTTGCTCGAGGGCTGCAGCCAGACCCTCTTGAAAAAAGTTGGTTTGCTTTGCTAACCTCTGCTGTGTATGGAGCTAAATGGATAAACTTATAATTACCATAGGGACTACGCTATAGAGCAGTGGTACTCAACCAAAGAGCCACATGATTGAAAATACCTTTGCAAGAGCCATGATCTAAGAGGTAAAAAGAGGCAAAAACAGCTGGAAGTAGCAATAAAAATAGGTTAAAGGTGGAAAAAATGGACAAAAAGCAGCAAAAAAATGGGTGAAAATTGGGAGTAAAAATGGAAAAATGGTCAGAAAGTAGCAGAAATGGGTGAGAAGTGACAAAGAAATGAGTGGAAAGTGACTTAAATGGGCAAAAAGCAGGCAAGAGTGGCAAAAATGGGTTAAAAAAAAAAAAGAGGAAACAAGTGGTATGTAATGGCAAAGGGTAGTTTAAATGGGCAAAAAAAATGTGAAAAGGTGCAAGATGGGAAAAAGTGGCAAAAAGAAGAGGCAAAAATTTGGGAAAAAAAGGAAACAAGTGGTATTTCATAGCAAAGCATAGCTGAAATGGATGAAAGTGGCAAAAATGATTTTAAAAAAGGGCAAAAAATGGGATAAAAGTGTCAAAACTTGGGAAAAAGTGGCAAAAAGACGTCACAAAAATGAGCAAAAGAAAAAATGGGAAAAAAGGATATTTAATGATGAAAGGTAGCTTAAATGGGCCAAAAGGTGAAAAAGGGCAAGAATGGGATAAAAGTGGAAAAAATGGGGGAAAAGAACTAAAAAGAAGTTGTAAAATG
Organism: Cheilinus undulatus; assembly: GCF_018320785.1. Lineage (NCBI taxonomy): Eukaryota > Metazoa > Chordata > Actinopteri > Labriformes > Labridae > Cheilinus > Cheilinus undulatus. Next base: position 49,870,494 of record NC_054875.1, read on the forward strand.
GCCCAAAAAATATGAAAAAGGGGTTTTAATGGCATTATAACTGAATAAGAGGGAAAGGTAGATGTTTAAGAACATTTGCAAACCAAAATATCCAAAATATATGAATGTTAAAAATGTTTAAAGATTACACATAAATGTTTGAAATGTTGTCTAATTTTTTAAAAATGTGAATCATCTTTGTGGGTGGGGGTTCACCGAATGAATCAGTTCTTCTTAGGGGAGGCTCACTCTCACACACTTTGGAAACCCCTGTCCTAAACTAAAGGCGATCATCATAACTGGTCGATTCTCTGCAGATTAAAACCTCTGAAGCCGTTGATCAACCAGCTGATCCTCACAGACGGCCTCACTGCTTCAGCCTCTACATTTCATTCAAACTTCAGCCCTAAATCATCTAAAACACTTTATCTGACTGTTTTAAAGGGGGGATGGTTCACTTCAAGATATGGTAAATCATTTAGAGCCCAGCCTCATGAAATATAGCGTGTTTCCTGTTGAGTATTTCCTGAACGCTGCTTAGTTTCACTTTCAGAGAATCTCAAACACCAGCTACACTTTATTCTGAACATCACATCAGTCTTTAAAATGGATTTAGCCAAGTTCTGGATCGTATAAAGATGCCTGCATTCTGGCACTCAGCAGCTGATATTTTAATCTGTGACTTTAACATTATCTCAAAACTCTCTTGGTTTTACACCTGATTATTTTTTTAGTAGTTTATTTTGACCCAAGACAGACTAATTTATCAATTAATCCAGTCTCTCCTGGACTTTTAGTCTTTAAAAGCTTGTAAAGCATCAACCCTGTGGTCACAGTCAGGACAACCTGGGCTTTCAGAATGTGTGAGCTGCAGTAATGTCACTGGATGTTTTTAAATTATGGACCCATTAACAGGGTTGCCAGGTCTGTAGTTTTCCCACAGAATTGGACTACTTTTTACGTACTGCTGCGTGTAGATTTTTTTGTCTGCAGGTTGATTGGACTCATTTATGATATCTTCAGAAGCAGCATAGCAGAGGTTTTACCGCCTTATGTTGAATTTCAGCTCCAGGCTTGGTTTTGTGCTAGTTTTTATTGGCTTTTGGGCTAGATTGGTCACCCAGACCTGGCAACCCTGACTATAAAGACAAAAGAAAAACTAAACAGAAATTACAACTCAAAGATTTTTATGTGCAACACAGTAAATATAATTGGCTAAGACTTTTTTTTAACACAGATTTGTTCTCCCATCTCTTGGGGACCAAAATTTAAAAAAAATCATTCTGTGACAAAAAGTCTTAAAATATTCACATATTTCCAAAAAGAGTCTTTGCTCTTCTTTGTGTTGTCTTTATTTGAGCCATTATTCAAAGCCGTCCCTGTCAGCAGAGACACAGAGGGACACGACACGGCCTCTCTGTGTCTCTGTCTCTCCATTATAGACGGTCCAGGACGTCTGCTCTAGGACGTACAAGCACAGTTTGACAAAATATGACATAACGACGGAACAGCCTGCCATAGCAGTCACAATGCATTGTCAAATACAAAGCAGACAATATGGCGGACAACATTAGCTGCTAGCGGCAGGAACTGTTGAAAAATGGATAAAAAGACGTTCAGTATCTAAGGTACTGGTGCGGATTTAATCTTTGAAGTCCCAGGAAAGTCACACAAGTTCCAGGCTTGCTCATAAAGCCTCCATAAGAGCTACGAAGGTGTGGACAGCGTCACTAGAATGGCACAACTAAGGACTGGAAGAGGAAAAAGTTAGTGGCTTGTGGTTCAAAAGTTACCTAACATTTTACAAAGTGTGCCTCTTCTTGTCATATATGACGTTGGTCTCAGAGGGTTAAAATACAGGATGATTTTACCGTAGCCCGTCTACACCGCACACTCCTGAGCAGATGGCTCCCTTTCTAGTCAGTCTTTAGGTTTCCACAGCAAGATCTGTCTCCGGCACGAGCCAAAAGACTGGATGTTATTACCGAGCTGAGACGGATAATCCAGATCTCTGAAAAGATCCGTGATCCCCTCCACTCCAAGCATGGCTCAATGGAGATAAATGAAGACATGCTTTATAAAGGAGAGTACAGGTGATGGGGAGAGCACAGGTGATGGGGAGAGCACAGGTGATGGGGCAGCCTTTATCACATGCCATTAGTGCTGCACAAACTTCAAAGGTTTCAAAAAAAAAGGCAAAAAAGGCTTTTAGGTCTACAATAGTGACATTATTACACTTTGTAGAATTACCATTATTTTCAAAAAGGAAAAAAATATATATTTTTTTGGATATACTAAGTTACAGGGGCATAGCTAGGGATTTGGGGCCCCCAGAGAGAATATTACACAGCAAATTTCAGTCTATTGATCAGTGTTAATTTTGGCAGCTTTTTAAAATTTTATTCTTAGTTTTAGTCTTCAAATAAAATGCATTTAAAGTTAAAGTTACATTTATTTATCGCTATCGTTTTTAGTTTTAGTTGAAGAAAACTCAAAACATTTTAGTCTAGTTTTAGTCGACTAAAGATCAAACATTTTAGTCTAGTTTTAGTCGACTAAAGATCAAACATTTTAGTCTAGTTTTAGTCGACTAAAGATCAAACATTTTAGTCTAGTTTTAGTCGACTAAAGATCAAACATTTTAGTCTGGTTTTAGTCGACTAAAGATCAAAACATTTTAGTCTAGTTTTAGTCAAAGAAACTCAAAACATTTCAGTCTAGTTTTAGTCGACTAAAGATCAAAACATTTTAGTCTAGTTTTAGTCGACAAAAAATCAAAACATTTTAGTCTAGTTTTAGTCGACTAAAGATCAAAACATTTTAGTCTAGTTTCAGTCGACAAAAAATCAAAACATTTTAGTCTAGTTTTAGTCGACTAAAGATCAAAACATTTTAGTCTAGTTTTTGTCAAAGAAACTCAAAACATTTTAGTCTAGTTTTAGTCGACTAAAGATCAAAACATTTTAGGCTAGTTTTAGTCGACTAAAGATCAAAACATTTTAGTCTAGTTTTAGTCGACTAAAAATCAAAACATTTTAGTCTAGTTTTAGTCGACTAAAGATCAAAACATTTTAGTCTAGTTTTAGTCGACTAAAAATCAAAACATTTTAGTCTAGTTTTAGTCGACTAAAGATCAAAACATTTTAGTCTAGTTTTAGTCGACTAAAGATCAAAACATTTTAGTCTAGTTTTAGTCAAAGAAACTCAAAACATTTTAGTCTAGTTTTAGTCGACTAAAGATCAAAACATTTTAGTCTAGTTTTAGTCGACTAAAGATCAAAACATTTTAGTCTAGTTTTAGTCGACTAAAAATCAAAACATTTTAGTCTAGTTTTAGTCGACTAAAGATCAAAACATTTTAGTCTAGTTTTAGTCGACTAAAGATCAAAACATTTTAGTCTAGTTTTAGTCGACTAAAAATCAAAACATTTTAGTCTAGTTTTAGTCGACTAAAGATCAAAACATTTTAGTCTAGTTTTAGTCCGCTTGATGAAAACTAAACTTAGTTTTTTTCAGTTTTAGTCATCACAGGTCTGTTTTTGTTAGTCTTAGTCTAGTTTTTGTCATGGAAAAAAAGGCTGTTGATGAACATTTTTAGTCACAGTTTTCATCGGCAAAATTAACACTGCTCTTGACCCGTTTTTGATTCAATAATGACACTAATTACTAAAAAATATAGATAAAAACACACTTTTAATTGCAGGCTCCTCAAGGACCCCTCCCTACTGTGGGCTGGGGTAATCAGTACCCTTTTTCCCCCCTGTGCTACGCCCCTGCTAAGTTATTTTGAAAACAGTACTGCACATTGCATTATTTTCAGGTATTGTAGCTTTTATTCTACTTAATATTTTTATGTTTTGAGTTGATAAATACACACTTATAAACTACTACTACTACTGTGTTTTTGTTTTTTTTTTTGATAACAAAGCAAGTAGACTCACAATACCATTCGTGGATTACAGCGTTATCACAATCAGAATATTGTCCTTTATAATCGCAGATTACAGATATAAATCTCTGTTTATGAATTGTGTAAATAGGGTGAATACCTATGGACAGGATGCAGCAGCATGGCATGCCTCATATTAATCGTTTAATCTCAATTATCCTATTTATTAAATCATGGGAAGCCAAGATCTTAGTTACACTCAAACTGGATGAATTACCCAGCCCTACAATCTGAGCCTTAAATCACATGTTCCTGCTTGCTTTTGTTTTGTTTCTCTACTATGAGCTAAAATTTTAACACAGCTGATATTACTAATCACACTGAACTGCACGTTTATTCTCCATCTGGGGGCCTCGACCCTCAGGTTAGGGGCCCTGAGTGTGATGGAGCTGCAGGTGGAGGTGATGGAGCAGGAACAGGAAGTGAGCAGCTCCTGTAGAGTCCCAGGTTCGATCCCCAGCCTGACCCTCAGTTAGCTGCCTGGCTCGGCGGCACTGAGGCTAATCAGGTTAAACAGTGAGTTTATCTAGCGCTGAAGGGGGCGGGGTGAGAGGGCCATAACCCGGGCTGTGAGTCGGTGTTCGTGAAGGGGGGTTAACCCGGGTTACTGAGCTGCACTTCCCTCTGATAAACACACTCTCTCTGTTTGCTAACAGCTAGCTCCGTGTTAACTAGCAGCCTGTGTGACGGAGGCGGGCGGACACAGCGCGGGTGACCGGGGCTGGGGCGTTTGAGGCGGACACGCCGGCCTGACGTCCCGGGAGGTGTGTGGGAGACTGAGCGGCCCTGTGGCGCGCTAACGGCGGGCCAAACTAAGCTGTCCCCCCGCTCCGCTCGGCTCGGCTACAGCAGCTACAGGGCACTCTTAGCCGTGAGTTGGTGACGTATTCCCGCTAACCCCGCTCCGCGGAGACAGGCCGGGGTAAAAATCAACGCACTTTCACTTCAATAAAACACACGATAGAAAACAGTCAGCGGCGGGCAGAGACGGCGGCAGCGGCGGCTCTTTATGGAGGATAAAATGTAAAAACCTCACTTACAGTCTCTCCTCTCCGCTCTCCACGGCGGCCATTTTTATTTAAATAAATAATTTTATATTAAAAAAAAGCCTCCAAACATCTCTGCTTCTGCTGCACCCCGCCCCCTCTGACTCCATTTCCATCCGCCGTCAGTGAGCAAACACCGCGAGAGCTGCGTAAGGCGGAGGTCAACTCAGCGCAGGGGTGGTGTAGTCCCGCGAGATTTGAACTCAAGTGACGTTCAGGGCACAGATACTAAGGTGTGTGAAGAATGACACCAGAGTTTTTATTAAAGCTTTTAGGGGCCTGAATTAACCAAAGTTTTTACTGTAAATATTTTTTTTCTACTAGTTAAAGGCAGAACATTTTACAAAAAAAAATATTTACAGTGACAGGATAAAGACTAGAGTCCCACATATGCACCCTTTCTATCAGTGCTGTCCCTCATTGGATTATACTAGTGGTGAAGGTAAATGTCTGTATTTCATGGGGGTGGATTTTAAATGCTAATTTAAATGAATTAACCAGTACAGACATATATACATAGGGGGATCACTATCAATTTTAAATAAATATGTTTAAAATTTCATAAATGTCCAGTGCTCTCTTTGCCTTTTTGTCTTTCAGTCCACACAGTGAGCAAATATAATGTACTATTTCTGTTCTAAACTGTTGTATTTTTGGTCATTTTTACCTCCGCCAAGGAGGTTATGTGATCTGTTGGGTTATTTTGTTAGTTTGTAAGCAACATAACTTAAAAAGTTGTGGATGGATTTTGATGAAATTTTCAGGAAATGTCACAAATGGCATAAGGGAGAACTGATTAGATTTTGGGAGTGATCCGGATCACCGTCTGGATTCAGGAATGTTTTTAAGGATTCTGTACTATTGGGAGATAGGGCTAATGGTGGAGGTCTGCGCTGTTACCACTTTACACCAGGAGATGGCGGACATGAGTAACTTCAATCCCAGCAGCTTTTTTGGGCATGTTCCTATTCAAAGTTTTGGAGTTTATAGAGTTTGAAAGACGCACACCCGGTTGAGGAGACGAGTCGGAGCATAACAGAGAGAAAGACAGCGAATTGTAGCGAGAATACTCACAATGCTGGGAGGAATAGAGGAATATTCATCCTCTGACATGACTTCCTGTCGTCCAGTCAGACCATGGGTGCATTTATTGGCACCCGTAGCAAAACCAATGCTTTGCCTCATTGTGTTTCCACCCCACCGGGGAGGGAGTAATCAGTGAATGCTGTGGTGGGGGGCACATGGGGACACATCCAGGAATGTTTGAAAGGATTCTTCACTATTGGGAGATAGGGCTAATGGCTAAGTCTGCGCTCTCCAAGTGCTTTTCTAGTTAAGTCCATTTACCTTCGGCAATATAAAATATTTTGTAAAAATAAATAAATAAATAAATTTAAAATCTATTTATTTTTTGAAAAATTGCTTTCCCGTTGTTATAGAAGAATATTATATCATTTTCTTTTAACTGAACTCTGGAGCTACTTGGTATAATAATGAGTTTTTCTATATCCAACCAAAATAAACACACATGGAGACACCAAAAAATGAGTGGTAGATACTTTACAGCTCATAGCAGTGTTATGGCAGCTTCTTTTAAGTTTTAGTCTAAAGATTAAAAAGCATTTTAGTTTTAGTCACATTTTAGTCATTCTTAACCTTTGTAGTTCAAGTCTACAGAGTCACTAACGTTTCGGCCAATAAAAGGTCCTTACATTTTAGTCAAAACAATGATTCCATTTTTTACTCATTATATTTGCCATATTGTAAAACTGATGTAAATGTAAATCACTCATTTCAAAACACTATCAATACTTTAATTTACAATACACTGAGGAATATTCCAACATGCCTTGAATGTTTGTTTCAGATTATAGGCCGATACAGTGGAGGAATATGGATTAAGACCATCCAACAGTCCAGCACTAACACTGTAGTCCAGTTTTAGTCTCAGTGGCAAAACTTTACTTATTTTTTATCATCAAAGATCTAATTTTAGCCAGCAAGTCCCCATGGAAAAAAAGTTATTCAACAAACATATTCATTCAGTTTTAGTTTAATTAAATTCACTCTGGTTCATAGATTTACAAAACACAGTTTATGTCCACATCTCTAAACCCTCAGAATCAATAAAGTTTTTCTTCTTGATGGCGTCACTGCCGTCCGGGAGCTGCAGTGACATGATGAACCAGCAGGTGGCAGCACAGACAGGCTAACTGTTTCTGTGGCATCACAGCTGGTTTCCACATGTTGACCTTTGTGCACATTAAAGCTAGAGCTGATGTTTGAGTCTCACCTGCACAGGTAAACCTCAGTAGGATGGATTCAGCTAAAATGTACAGGTTTAGTAAACTGACTATTTCACCATCAAGCATGCTCTGATGATATTTTATTCATGGACACAGGCCTCTTTAAAATGTGTGTGTTCACATGTGGGGAAAATACATTTATTTTTTAATTATCAGAGCTATCAGGAAGCCTACTTTAGACCTACAAATGGGCAGCTGTGATTTTGTATAAATCATCATCATTAACTAGATCATGTAATTTCAGCTGAAACTGTGTGGGGATGCGGTGAGCTGAATTATGGAAGAACTGCTGAAAATAGCTGAAAAGCATAAAAATAGCATAAAATAGAATAAAATGGCATAAAAGTCACTGAAACGGCATTCAATAGCAAAAAAGAAGAAAATAAGCTAAAAGTAGCCTAAAAATAGCTGAAAATAGCCTATGAATTGCTGAAAATAGCTTAAGAATAGCTGAAAATAACCCCAAATAGCTGAAAATAGCTTAAGAATAGCTGAAAGAAGCCTTACAATAGGTGAAAATAGCATAAAAGTAGCAAAAAATAGAATAAAAAGGCATAAAAGTCACTGAAACGGCATTCAATAGCTAAAAAGAATAAAATAAGCTAAAAGTAGCCTAAAAATAGCTGAAAATAGCCTATAAATTGCTGAAAATAGCTTAAGAATAGCTGAAAATAACCCAAAATAGCTGAAAATAGCTTTAGAATAGCTGAAAGAAGCCTTACAATAGGTGAAAATAGCATAAAAGTAGCATAAAATAGAATAAAATGGCATAAAAGTAGCTGAAAATAGCATTCAATAGCTAAAAAGAATAAAATAAGCTAAAAGTAGCCTAAAATAGCTGGAAGCAGCTCAGGAATAGCTGAAAGTAGCCCTAAAATATCTGAAAGTAGCATAAAATAACATAAAAGTAGCTGAAAATGGCATTCAATCGCTAAAAGGAATAAAGTAAGCTGAAAGTAGCCTGAAATTAACTTAAGAATAGCTGAAAGTACTTAAAAATAGCTTAGGAATAGCTGAAAGTAGCCTTAAAATAGCCAAAAATGGCATAAAAATAGCATAAAATAGAATAAAATGGTGTAAAAGTAGCTGAAAATGGCATTCAATAGCTAAAAAGAATAAAATAAGCTGAAAGTAGCTCAAAATAGCTTAAAGTAGCTAAAGAATAGCTGAAAGTAGCCTAAAAATAGCTGAAAATAGCATAAAAATAGAATAAAATGGCATAAAATCAGCTGAAAATGGCATTCAATACCTAAAAAGGACAAAATAAGCTGAAAGTAGCCTAAATTAGCTTAAAATAGCTGAAAATAGCATTAAAGTAGCTGAAAATGGCATTCAGTAGCTAAAAAAAATGACAAAATAAGCTGAAAGTAGCCTAAAATAGCTTAAAATAGCCTTTGAATAGCTGAAGATAGCATAAAAATAGCATAAAATGGCATAAATCAGCTGAATATGACATTCAATTGCTAAAAAGGATAGAATTAGCTGAATGTAGCCTAAAATAGATTCAATAGCCTTAAAATAGCTGAAATTAGCATATAAATAGCATAAAATGGCATAAAAGTAGCTGAAAATGGCATTCAATAGCTAAAAAAGGATTAAATAAGCTGAAAGTAGCCTAAAATAGCTAAAAGGAAAGCACAGAAATAGCTGTGGACCAAATATTTTTTTCAGGAGAGCAGTTTGTTCAGAAGTTCTGCCTCTTCCCACAACTCTTCTCCTCCACTCTAGCGATGATGTCGTCACCATGAAAACATCGGAGAGACAAAATCTTCATAGTTTGATCAGCAAAAAGCAAAATAGTTGAAAATGTATAAATAATTAAAAAAAGGTATTAAAAATAGCTGAAAAGAGCACCAGAAGCTGAAGAGTTTGATAGAAGAGTGAAAATAGCCCAAGGAGTGCCAAAGTTATGAGGAGTTGACAAAAGTGCAGATTTGTGAAATGTTGCCGTCTGTTTAACGTTGTTTAAGAAAGTTAAATATTTAAAAAGTTATAAAAGTTAGAAATGAGAAAAGTCATAGCAGCCGAATGACGAAGAATAATAAACAAAATGGCCGACGCGAATATCAACAGTGTGGATGCTTACTCAGCATCCCCACTAATTTCAACAGAAAATTAAAGACAGCGTTTTCCTCTGTTACAGTGAGAAAACACAGAGAAATGTTTGACTGAAAATAGGATTTAAATTGAGCTGATTGTGCTGAGCGTGTTTTGCTCATTCTGTGTATCAGAATCAAAGATTTTCTTAAATGTCAACATTTACCAAAAACAGCCGGAGAGACGCCTGTGCTGCTGTGGTATCTGGATTATTCCAGGTCTTGATAAGATTTCAACATAAAGTGTCTGCCCTCCTTTATAATCTAACAGCACTCGGTGATATGGTTCCTCGCTCTGTCATTTCTGCTCTGGTTCTTTTTTAATCTTCCTTCCTTTTCCTGTCATTTTGTCGTTTATTTTTTCTCTCTTGTTCCTGTAACCCGTCAGTCTTCCTGCTCTGTCCGCAACACCATTAAAAAAAGATTTCTTAGGATGTCAACTCCACATATTGAGACGTATAAAATTGATTTTCAGCCTGTGTTTCTGTTTACATGCTGTGTCAGACTGAAGATCTATGTGGGCCGTTTTACCTGACTGGGTGAGCTGAAATAAACCAGTGTCTAAATAACTTTCCCCCCAAAATAAAAGTTTGAATTCATATTTTCACTTTTTTAAAGAGAATGCCACATAAATTATTACCATTCTGGACATTTCCTCTCCTTCACTGCCAACCCAAGTGAGCTCAGGCTGATAAAAACTGATGTTTACTGTAAAGAAGAGTTAAAGCAACTATTCAGTATCAGTCATTGTGATTGGCTGTTCAAGTTTAAAGCTCTTTTCTGGCCCATTTTAACTGAAGTCACCCTGTAGTCTAGGTTAGTGAGGTTCTTCATTCAGAACAGGGGTGTCAAACTCAGTCACAGGCGTTCATGACGTCAGATAATTATGTAAAATGATAATATGTTCTGATGAGTTTGAATCTAAACTAATCTAAACTGTCTCAGACTGTCCTCACACACACACACACACACTGGATGGACTAATAACTCTGGAGCACACACACACACTGGATGGGTGTGTTTGTTGTCACGTTCTTACCGTAAGGGCTTCACGCTTGCCGAGACTCAGGCACAGAAGTGAGTCATTTCAGTTAAGACTTCAAAATAAAAGCCAATAAAAATGTGTAGATCGAAGCAGGCTATTCAATTCAATTCAAAACTTAATTACAGACTCTAGAGCAGTGTTACTCAACCAAAGAGCCAAATTGTTAAAAAATATCTTTGCAAGAGCCACAATCTAAGAGGTGAAAAGAGGCAAAAACAGCTTAAATAGCATTAAAAGTAAATTAAAAGTGGCAAAAATGGGTGAGAAGTGCCAAAAAATGAGTTACAGGTGGGAAAATAGCCCAAAAATGGCAAAAACATGGCAAAAATGGGGGTGGAAATTGACTAAAATGGGCAAAAAGCAGTCAAGAGTGGCAAAAATGGGCAAAAAATAGGATACAAGTGGTATTAAATGGCAAAGGATAGCTTAAATGGGTGAAAAGTGGCAAAAAAAAATTTGAAAAGAGGCAAAAAAAGTTTCCCTTTAATTTCTGGGGGAATAATATTATAAATGAAGACATAAAAGAGAATATATAAAAACAAAATGATACACACATAAAAAGGACAGAACACTACTTAAATGTTTCCATAAAGGCACAACAGAAGTGAATAAATTAGATTTAGTATGAAAAGCATGAAAATAATATTAGACTTTAAACAGGTGTCAGTACCAGTGTTTCCATAGTGGTCACATGAATTTAAATGAACTATATTTGATGTCAGTCAGGGCCAGAATGGTTTCGTTCCCAGTGGAGTCAAATCAACACATAAATTTATGCACCACATTTCTTAATACAGCATGTAAAGCATGAATCAGTACACAGTGTAATGCAGGGCCGTTTCTAGCCATTTTGGTGCCCTAGGTGAACTTACAATTTGGTTCAAACAGTTCAGATGGGAGCTTTGCGAGATGGATTCACCAGTGAGAAACAAGGAAACGGGTGTATCCATCTGCTTTGCAAGGTTAAGAAGTGTCACAATGAGGCCCTTTTTTGAGTTTTGTGTAAAATGATATCAATTTTGACTTTCTTCCTCTGCTTTTTTGTGTTGGTCCAATGCACATCAAGGAAATAAACACGTTTATACCAAAAGCATTTGTCATTGCAACAATTTCTGGGAGAAATGGTGTATTTTCTGGAAAAATTCCAGGGGTGCCAATACTTCCGTCCATGACTGTAGACGCCTCATTGACTGGCTGGCTGTACGTTGACATAGCCGCCATATTGCGAGAGGCAAGTCCGCTACGTAAGGCAATACAAGTCAATGGGGAGTATGTGAACTGTCGGAATAAGCACAAACGATTACATTCATTGATTGAAATGCAAGTACCGATACTGAAAACAACAAATGAACGAGATTTTGAGTAAATATCTGCTTTTTTAACCCAAAATTATTCAATTAGCATCTAAATTTCATCTCCACTTTGCATTGTCTTGAAAGACATTTAATTTCTAATTTCCAGATATTGTCTGTTAACTAGGTATTCACTTAAATGTTGCTGCTTCTTTTAAAATTTAAAGGTGAGATAGAAATTAGATTAAAAATGGGTAAAAAAAATATATGTTAAATGGCAGATTTGATGTGGATTTAATTTTTAAAGACCTCAAAAAGCCACCCAAACCTCGGCTTGACAAGCTTCTGTAAGGGCTACTGGTCAGTCAATAATAAAACTGGTAAAACCCCATAAAAATCTTTAATTCATAATTATCAAACAATCACAACAGAAGCCTCATGTTCTCAGCAACATTTATTACACAAAAACAAAACACATAATATGCAAGACTTTTGATAAATAGGAAACTCATTTTTAGGCCAAGATATCTTATTTCAAGTCAACAGAAGAGGAAACCTTCAAAATGTGGAGAAAACAAAACAAAAATTCAATGAATTGGAATGAATGCAGTCTACACATCTGAACAATTTTAAACCAGTCAACAGGTTTGAAAATTTTAATTTTCAATATTTTTGGTTAGAATTTGTTATTTTGAACACCAAATTCTTGAGACTACAGATTCTACAATTTGATTATTAAACACTGCACAAATTAATACAATATTTCATTGATTATCAAGGTTAAGATTTAATTTGATCTTAAACAGGTCAATAATTAGAGCTGAAATCTTCAACACTGACAGAACAAGGGAAAGATGAGGAAGTGGACAAGCCGCCACTGCTGTGTCGGTAACCCATTCTAATATAGAAGTCTGTTTGAATGACAGCATGTTTGCAACCAGTTACAGGATAGAAAAGAATCAGGCGACCACAGTTACATTCTTTAAAAGGACAAACTGGCAAAAATATTTCCAACTGTTCTTGAGTGATCTGTAGAGGATTATTGGGATGCATGATTTTATCAGTCTGAGCAGATAGTAACTAAAAAAATGGCAAATACCAGCAGATGTCCCACTTTCTGACGATATTTATAGCTGGTATTTTGGCTGAGAATATCAGCATATATTGAGTGTAAATTTTGGCCATATAAACTAAAAAATTAGTGGATTTTTAGGTTTGTAAAACATGTAAATATTATATTGGTATCCACACTGCTATCAGAATCAATCTGTAAACATCAACATACATATTTGTTTATATATATATATACATATACACACACAAACACTCTCATGCATCCCAAGATGTTTCCTAAAGTAATCTCATAACTATGCTTGCAAGAACAGTAGATAAGTTAAAACTGCATTTACCAATAGATGGTTGGATTAAAACTGTTAGCTGCTGGTAAAGCTACCAGAATCAGATCATTTTTAACTAAAGTTAGATTTATCAGATTACAGCCAACATTTTTAATCCAACAATCTCTGCTGCTGTCACAGTCAGCAGGCAACAGCAGACACCACTATAGTGTAAATCCTGCAACCATATAATGGCTGCAGGATTTACACTACAGTTACTGACTACTCAGGATTATTGGTCAATACCAGCAATTAGCAAGACCGACAGAAACAATCTAGAGATGAGAGATTATCCAGTTGTCAGTTAAAGTTCATTGTGATAACACTTTATATGACAACTTCAAAACTTGAACAAAAAATAAGTGAACCAAAGATTAAACGTTAAATTGAGGAAATGGCATTGTGACAAGGAAACAAGGCAGTTGGACTAAAATGGAAAAATCTAGAAGATAATAGAAAGCAAATTATCAAGATAGTCAAGCTCTAGACTCAATAGAACAAAATATATCACGATCAATTTTCCCAAATCCTTCAGCCCTAGTTTGGTGCAAAATTATTCACTTGTGATTTTTTCCCAAAATTTTGATTGCCATTTAATATGGGATTTTTAAATCCATCATCTTGTGTTTTAATAAAATAGAGCAATAAATGATTCTGTATTAGAACAAATACCATATTGGGTAGAGAACACTAGGGCTGAACAATTCTGAAAAAATAACCAACTTAAAATATATATTTTGGCTTGTACTGCAAATTTGATATGATTTTTTTGTACTCAAGCGAACAAATCATTTTGCAAATTATTCTAGAAAAACAAACAAATGCTTGCAAGATGTTGTATTATTGGGTATCTGACACATTCAGGTTGAATAAAAATTGCACCTTTTGCAATCTGATATCTGCAGTGGGCCAGGCTGATTTCATCTAAATTTTGCCCTCCAACCAACTAAAAATCCAGAAAAAAAAAAAACAAAATTATGAGTTAATGAAAATAAAGATAAATCCAAACAAAAGTAGGCCTACCATTTTTAACAAAGTTAGTCATCAAATCCTGTTGTTTTGCCCCTGCTTCAGGGATAATGTGGTTATCTGTTCAAGACATGAGTCTATACTATACGAGTGTGAGACGCCCCCCCAACACTGAGCGGTCTGAAGACGTTTGTTCAGGCAGACGTAGAGATATAGTAGTAGCGGAGATCAAGCACACTGGCGAGCTAGCCCTCGTGAGGTTTCATTTTGAAAAGACCAACATAATTGGATGAGATGACACCGCTATGCAAGGCCAAGCAAACAAGACGTGCTGCGTTTCACTGTGTGCACACTGAAAGTGAACCCATGTGGTGGAATTCACTCATTCCTTGTATAATGAAAGTAGCATTGTGTTTTAAAGGCAGCTAATATACTGTGTGCTGACTCTACCACTCCATCTTTTTGTCAACCAGTAGTTCAGCACCAGTTCTTTGAATCCTGAGTAAATGGACGACTGTGAGGTTAAGGCCAACCCTTCCTAGATCAGGAAGCTCTTCAGAAGGGAACGGCTAAAGCCTTTAGCCAAAGAGGAGATGGCCCTCAAGCCAAGAAAGCTGGGGGCCATTTTGGTAGAGGGCTCTCCAGCCTCCTTGGCCCCTTGGCCGAGGTAGCTGGGGCCATTTTATTAACGGCCCCAGCTTCCTCGGCAGAAGCTGCTGGTGAGGTTGTGGATGTGGCACCCCGTGTCGTCCAGTCCAGGCTGCAACAGGAGGACAGAGACCCCATTGTTGCTGCCTGTAGAGCCTCTGGCCACATCCAGCAGAGAGGTCAGGGCTACACCTGTACGTCGAGCTGCTGAGGAGCGCTTTAACGATCACTAGAGGCAACACCACCCCGAGCTTAGTATCAGCAACAATGTGGCTTCCAGATGCCAGGAAACAGCCCGAGATGGAATTAAACAGAAATGTTTAAATGTGATGTCTGTAATGGAATGCTGTCAGACCATCACACAACCTGAACAGTGCAGAGCACAGACCCCGAGGAGGTCTTCACCAGGACACATAGTTACTGGTCTCAGATTCGCTAAGTCCAGGCCTGTCACATGACCACCGGTGGACTAGTCAGACACACAAAACACAAATGCATTGTGGGGCTGCAGTTTCAACTAAACTTCCTCACTAGAATCCAATAATGCTTACAAAACCTTAAATTCCAACAAGTTCTAATCTACACAGATGCTGTCTTGCAAGGCCAGTAAAGCCTTTATCAAACCATCTTGCTGCTTTGAAAACGGCAGGTGCAGGTGGCATCTGGTCACCCCACAGGCTCAGAATCCCAAAACCTTCTAAAGGTGTACCTAACAAACCCCTGAGCCAGCAGGACAACCAGACACTACCCACAGATGCTGCATGCAAAGGACACAAGATGATACGCTAACAACCTGCCGTCTCCGCCAATACAGGCAGTGAGATGTCCAACAGCAGTAATCCTGAGTCTATGCTCACTGCCACAAACCATGTCTATCAGAATCACCCTATCACCTAACTATGACATGACTGAAAAGACATGTCCTAATGGATCATATAACAAACCAACAATCAGTAAGAGAGACATACTAGGAGCTGGGAACAGGCACATTCCACCTGTGAAAATTTGAGTTCCTGTGCACAGTGAAAAGATCCATCTCTGGTAAAGATGTGATCAACCACAACCTGGTAGTCTCATTCACATTCAAGGGTCAGAATCAGAGAACCATGCACACTAATCAGTCAGCCATCTGTCTACAGGTTGTCCTGAGGAGTCTTCTCAAACCCAAATCCCCATGCCTGGTGTCCACAAGGCCTGCGAGGCTTAAGGGAGACTCCTGTGTCTGAGCATACAGCAACCACAGAACCATGATGCACCGAGAGCTCAGGGGTTTGTGTGAAAGGTACACAACTATATGGTTTCGGGATTCTGAGCTGTCAGGACACCAAGGCGTTTTCTGCAGTCACAACACGCCCAGACTCAAGACTCTATACCTCAAGCCTCACTGGCCCTGTAAAGCACCATGCACAGGGACGATGGGCGTGACAAGACCCTCCAGGATAACCCACAGACAGACCGCTAACCATCAGTGCAGATGCTTCTCTCACCCCAACCCTGAATGTAAATGAAAACTAACCAGGGAGCAGATGATCACAAGTCAGTCTGAGATGTTTCTTTCACTGTGCCCAGGAAGTCAGCCTTCCACAGGTGGACAGCTCTGCTCCAGCCTTCACCCGAGTGTCTAAAGCATACATCTAAACACCTGACTACACAACCACTAAGTTATCTGCTAACCGTTCACTCGGGTGATCTACCAGCTACGATGACAAACCACCCTACCTTTTAACACTGTGTTAGCTACGGCCACTCAATGACCAGCACAGAAACCAACATAAACCCTAAGGTTCATACCCAGCAGGGTATTCATCCCCTCTAGAAACTGCAGCCGAAAACTTAACACAACCATCAACTCACCATCAGAAAAACCAAGAGCAGAGGCATGTCATACCAAGAAATGCCTCTCCTCCTAAAACCCTAGACTAGGAACTCTATAGGCCAGTAAAGCCTTTATCTAACCATCTTGCTGCTTTGAAAACTGCAGGTGCAGGTGGCATCTGGTCATCCCACAGGCTCAGAATCCCGAAACCTTATAAAGGTGTACCTAACAAACCCCTGAGCCAGCAAGACAACCAGACACTACCCACAGATGCTGCATGCAAAGGGCAAAAGATGCTACGCTAACAGTCAGGCACTTACGTGCCAACGCTACACCCTATGCTACTTCCCCTGGGAAAAGACCCTATCACCTTACCTGAAACACGACTGAAATGGCTGACTACACCTGTCCAACTGGATCACACAAGATCCCAACAAAACAAACATCCCACCTGTGAAAATTTGAGTTCCTGTGCATGGTGAAAAGACCCATCTCTGGCAAAGATGTGATCAACCACAGCCTGGTAGTCTCATTCACATTTAAGGGTCAGAATCAGAGAACCATGCACACTAATCAGTCAGCCATCTGTCTACAGGTTGTCCTGAGGAGTCTTCTCAAACCCAAATCCCCATGCCTGGTGTCCACAAGGCCTGCAAACTTAAGGGAGACTCCTGTGTCTGAGCATACAGCAACCACAGAACCATGATGCACCGAGAGCTCAGGGGTTTGTGTAAAAGGTACACAATTATATGGTTTCGGGATTCTGAGCTGTCAGGACACCAAGGCGTTTTCTGCAGTCACAAAACGCCCAGACTCAAGACTCTACACCTCAAGCCTCACTGGTCCTGTAAAGCACCGTGCACAGGGACGATGGGCGTGACAAGACCCTTCAGGATAACCCACAGACAGACCGCTAACCATCAGTGCAGATGCTTCTCTCACCCCAACCCTGAATGTAAATGAAAACTAACCAGGGAGCAGATGATCACAAGTCAGTCTGAGATGTTTCTTTCACTGTGCCCAGGAAGTCAGCCTTCCACAGGTGGACACCTAAACACCTGACTACAAAACCACTAAGTTACAGTCAAACCTACCTGTGGCCACTCAATGACCAGCACAAATCAAACATCACATCATTCAACACATTTGTGTCTTGTGGTTGTGACAGTGCCGTAGATAACCATACCACAGGTCGAGTCAGGACAAAAATGAGGCCAGGAACTCTACATCCTGGCTCAGACCACCTCGGCATCTACAGTTGCAGCTGCCCAGGCTGTGAAACAGACTGAAGACACAGACAGGAAGCAGCTGATGAAGCCTCGACAGTGTGCTGCCTTCTGTGATTGCCGCGGTCACACAGCGGCGCGAGGTACAGGCGTAGCCCTGGCCTCAAAGCTGAATATGGCCGAAGGCTCAACAGGCAGCACCAATTTTTGGTCCCGGCCATCCTGTGGCAGCCTGGGCGGGCCCTACTGATGGTGCCACACCCACCAAATCTCCACTTCAACCTCACCAGCAGCTTCTGCAGTTTTTAAGGAAATTTCATTTTTTTATAATGTTTTATCTTTTTTATTATCAAATTGTTTAAAGTGATATATTTTTCAGATTATTAGACAAAGGACTTAATTTCATGTACTCTTTAATATTGGTTATTAAAATGTGCCCTTGTAAAGATCGAGAGCCTTTTGTGAGCCAAGGAACCATGTGGACTGTATAAATGTCTAGAGTTTTCTTATTTGGGTGGCCTACATGGAGGAATGTTTGAATGAAGCTTTTTTCTGTCTCTGCTACCAGTTTCTACCCACTTACTGACCTCCAATATCTGCCAGATATTCTATTCCTGTGACATAACCTTTAAAGGGCTTAACAAAACTGTGCATGCCCAGTTTATGCTGCCATTTTTAATGCTACTCACTTTTTCTATGTGCACACAGTTACTGCAACAGTACATTTGGCCTGCTGGGAAACCAGAGTGGACGCCTGGCCTTGTTAAAAAGAAGAAACCATGCCCTCCTAGTCCAGGCAGTCATTCCATAGATATTCATGCAGGAGGCAGCGTCCTCCTGGCCAGACTGGTTTCCCTTTTGTCTTGTTCTTTTTTTGAGTGTAGTGTTATCGAAGAAGCACTACACATCCAGAGGACGCTTACTGATCTGAGTGTGTCAACATCATAGATCACCACTCCATCCTCCTCAAAAGAACCTAATAAGGGGAAAATAAATAAATCAATTTAGAACAAAGAAAACATTCCAGTGTTATTACAAACATCTTGAAGTTCGGTGTAACCACTAACCTGATATTTCATCAAGGTTCTTCATTGCTGATGTGTGATGGACTTCATGTGACAGAGTGCTTAAAAAAAAAAAAAAAAAATAGGATCAGAATATCTCAAAAACACCTGCAGATGTTTAGTATTTAATTTCATTCATTCATATAAGTTTTAATGATAGTTTGACAGTTTAAAACTTCACCTTCTTTGCTAAAAATAAGAAATTGCACAGCTTATCATAAGCAACTGATTTGTTTTTTTGCAGGGACAACTTTTCACGTCCAGAGCTGCTGCTACAGGTTAAGCCTCTTCTCAGTGCCATTGGTCATACACCAACATTAATCAAGTTTCATTTATGATTTTAGCTTTGCACAATCATGAAAAAGAGACAACAGTGTGTTAAAGTCCTAGTTGTCAGCAGTACTCAGAGCCCATGCATGGCTAACTTGGTTTGTACACACGTTTAAAAACCTCCAAAGAGGACGAAAACTGCCCCTTTCAGTCCGATTTTCCTCAGGCACTCTAAGTCTCACAGCTGCGCCTTCACATGATTTACTATTCAGTCAATTTGGAGATATGACGCATAACCAAATCGTTCTGATGTCATCTGTGTTAACTCTACATTTAAGTTAGACCAATATGGATTTTTGGGGGCTGATAGCGATATGAAGGAATAATAAACATTGAGTGTTTAAAAGAGAGTTTTACAACATCTCAATTGTTTACAGTTGGGCATGGGCCAACTATCTTAGGCCAGACTTGTTTTTAATTAGCTTTGCCAAGAAGTTAACTTTAGGAGGGATATAAGCAGCTGTATAGTTGTAGATATTGCAAAAGACAGCATGCTTACATTGGGCATAATTTACATTTATTTTAAGAGAGTGTGGCACATCAAGGATTACACTATTTGTCAAGCAGACAACATCACAGCTTAGTGCACAAAACAGAGCACATACAGTGCTTAACAAATTTATTAGACCCCCCTAACCCTAACCAAAGTAAGGTTTATGTCACAGCTGCCCTAAATTAACTGCATTGGTAATTACCAAAATCATTTTTATGTTTCTGCAATGGTTAATACACCAATATCTAGAAGCTCTTTAACCGAAATTATATTTTCAATGCTAAAATATAATTATTATTATCATTACCCATGTGTTTTCAAATTTACTGATTTACAAAAAAAACCCTGAAAAAAATAGTAAAGCACATTAATATTTCTTGATTAATATGTAAAATTATAGTTATTTACTGGCATTCCTGAAGAGGAAATGCGTTTTAGTGGTTGAATGTTATGCTTGATTCATTTCTGACTTCTCAGAGAAGCCCAGTGAGCTGGCTCACATTTGGGTGAATTCAGTTTGAAATTCCTCATTCTTGTTCAAAATGGTAAAACGTGGAGAGCTGACTGAAAATGAAAGAGTCTGCATTAAAGCACTTCATGATGCTGGATGGTCTCTGAGACAGATATGACAGGTCGTCTAATACATTTGTTAAGCACTGTATATAGTGTGAAAGTCAGTCCTAGCAATTACCATCCTTCGTTTTGTCGTCCTGTGCCTGTGTGTGGGCGAGGAGCGGAATGTTTTCCAGACCTCAGCTTGGACAAAGGCCTCCCCCGCCATCCTTGGTGTCTCTTCCTCCTCTGAGTTGAAGGACCAATTGGCATGGGAAGTTCAGGGCTCCAGTGGCAGCTCTGGCAGTGGAACTCCAGGAAAGCATTTAGGGATAATTCCCAAAATGTGTCACTGTGATGAAAAGAAATGCAGCGCTGCAGGGAACTCTGGACAGCATGAATGCGTGTCAAGGTGGTCTTGGAAGTCACTTCTTATCAAGGTTGTTGCTTTTCCTCCTTCATGTGTTCACAGGTTTAAAAAGGGCAGTCTCCCTCTCTGTGTCAATGGTCTTAACTCTGCAAAACACAGCACAACTTATTCATTACTCTCTTACTATAACAGAGGAAAGGATTGCTGATGCACATGGAACCTTTATTTTGTTTCCTCCTAGTATAAAGAAAAGGTACATTTCTCAAATTCAGTTGCTCATTTTCATAAATCAGTTGCAACAACACCAAAGAAAAAGATAAATTAAAAAAATCTGCATAACTTTTTATTTAATCGATAGAAAATTGCCATTTATTCTGTTCTTACCTTGGAATGCAGATGGGTCATCACATCTCTGCAACAAGACAGAAGTGGTTCACTCTCTCCTTGACATGCCACAATGATGTCCATCCTGCAGAAGCAACAAGAGGGTACAGTGCTGTTAACCCTTACAGCTCACTGACTTTTTTTTTCACCATCATGTCTCACCTGGACATTTTGTCTTAAAAAGCTTGTAAAACATCAGCCCTGTGGTGCACAGTCAAGCTCTAAACATTTTTTTTTCAGGACAACCTGGGCTTTAAGAATAAATCTACTACAGTAATGTCACTTGAATTTTTAACAAGTTATAGGACTCTAACCACAAAAGAAAAGAAATCGGAATTTGAAACCCAGCGTTTTTTTTAAAATAACACACAGAAAACATTAGTGACTAAACCTTTTCTTAGCACAGACTTGTTCTCCCATCTCTTGGGGACAAAATAGTAAAAAAAAAAACAAAAAAAAAACAAAACATTTTTTGACTAATGCTTTTCAAAATATCTATCCATATCTTTGGACAAAGAAAAGTCCATGCATTTTTTGCACTTAGATTCATTTGTGCCAGTCCCAAAACAGCAGAGACACAACTGGTTGACTACAACTCCCACGATGCATTGCGGTAAACAACATGGCAATGCCCTGGGCAGAAAGCTGAAGTCAGTGATGGATTAAAAATAGATTAAAAATGGCGTCCTTTAGGGCTACAGAAACATTGAG